>NW_027043793.1:0-30688 GCF_036013475.1 Columba livia
AAAGAAGAATGAAAAAAGAAAGACAGAAAAAAACAAAAAAAATGAAAAAAAATAAAAGAAAGAATAAAGGAAGAATGAAGAAAGAAAGAAAGAAAGAAAGAAAAAATAAGGAAGGAAAGAAAGAAAGAGAAAAAAACAAAGAAAAAAGAAAAAGAAAGAAAGAAAGAAATTAAAAATGAAAGTAAGAAAGAAATAAGAAAGAAAGAAGAAAGAAAAAGAAAAAGTAAGATAAAAGAAAGAAAAAGCAAAAAGAAAGAATGAAAGAAACAAAGAAAGAAAGTAGGAAATAAAGAAAGAGGGAAAGAATAAAACAATGAAAAAAGAAAAGAGGAAAGAAATAAAGAAGGAAAGAGAGAAGAAAGAAAGAAAGAAACAAAGAAAGAAAGAAAGAAATTAAAAAATAAAGACAGAAAGGAAAAATGAAGAAAAGAAGAAAGAAATAAGTAAGAAAACAGAAAGAAATAAAAAAGAAAGAAAGAAAATAAAAAAAGAAAGATAGAAAGAAGGAAAAGAAGAAAGAAAGAAAGAAACAAGAAAGAAAGAAATAAAGAAAGAAACAAAAAGAAAGAAAAAAGAAAGAGGAAATAAAAAAAGAAAGAAAGAAAGAAAAAAGAAAGAAAGGAAGAAAGAAGAGAGAAAGAAAGTAGGAAAGAAAGAAAGTAAGGAAGAAAGAAAGTATGAAATAAATAAATATATAAATAAATAAATAAATAAATAAATAAAGAAAACAGAAAGAAAGGAAGAAATTAAAAAACATAGAAAGAAAAAAAGAAAGAAAAAAGAAGAAAGAAAAAAGTACAAAAAAGAAAAATGTAAGAGAAAAGAAAGAAAGATAAAGAAAAAAAAAGAAAAAAAAAGAAAGAAAAAATAAAAAAGAAAGAAAGAAAAAAGAAAGACGAGAGAAAGAAAGAAGAAAGAAAGAAAATAGAAAGAAAGAAAGAAAGACAGAAGAAAGAAAAAAGCAAGAGGAAAGAAAGGAAAAAGAGAGAAAAAAAAGAAAAAAGAAAGAAAGAAAGAAAATAGAAATAAAGAAAGAAAAAAGAAAGAATGAAAGACGAAAGGAAAAGAAAGAAAGAAAGAAAGAAAGAAAGAAAGAAAGAAAGAAAGAAAGAAAGAAAGAAAGAAAGAAAGAAAGAAAGAAAGAAAGAAAAAAGAAAGAAAGAAAGAAAGAAGGGATAAAGTAGAAAGGAGAAAGAAAGAAGAAAGAAAGAAAGACTAAGTAAAGTAAAAAGAAAAAAAGAAAAAAGAAAGAAAGAAAGAAATTAAGAAAAAGAAAGAAATAAAGAAAGAAGAAAGAAAGAAAGAAAGAAAGACAGAAAAAAAGAAAGAAAGAAAAAAAGAAAGAAAGAAGAAAGAAAAAAGGAAAGAAAGAAAGTAGGAAAGAGAGAAAGTAGGCAAGAATTAAAGAAAGAAAATAACAAAGAAAGAAAGAAAGAAGATAGAGAGAAAGATAGAAAGAGAGATAGTAGGAAAGAAAGAAAGAAAGTAGGAAAGAAAGAAAAAATAAATAACTATATAAATAAAGAATAAGAAAGAAAGAAAAAAGAGAAAGAAGGAAGAAAGAAAGAAAAAAGTAAGAAAGAAAGTAGAAAGAAAGAAAGAAAGTAGTAAAGAAACAAATAAAGAAAAAATAAAGAAAGAAAGAATTAAGAATGAAAGAAAGAAAAGGAAAAAGAAAGAAAAAAGAAAGAAATAAAGAAGAAGGAAGGAAAAAAAGAAAGGAAGAAAGAAAGACGGGAAAAAAAAAGAAATAAGAAAGAAAGAAAGAAAGAAGAAAGAAAGAAAGAAAGAAGGACAGAAACAAAGAGAGAAAGAAAAATACTGAGAAAAATGAAAAAAAATAAGAATGAAAAAAGAATGAAAGAAAGATAGAAAGAAATGAAAGATAGAAAGAAAGAAAGAAAGAAAGTAGCCAATCAAGAAAGAAAGAACGAAAGAAAGAAAAAAAATGAAAGAAAGAAAGAGAAAGCAGGAAAGAAAGAAAATAGGAAAGAAAGAAAGAAAGAGAGTAGGAAAGAAAGAAAGAAGGAAAGAAAGAAAGAAAGATATAAAAAAGAAAGAAAGAAAGAAAGAAAGGAGTAAAGAGAGAAAGAAAGTAGGAAATAAATAAAGAAAGGAAGATTAAAGAAGAAAGAAAGAAAGAAGGAAAAAAGAAAGGAAGATATAAAAAAGAAAGAAAGAAGGAAAGAAATAAAACAGAAAGAAAGAAAGAAAGAAAAAAAGAAAGAAAGAAAGAAAGAAAGAAAGAAAGAAAGAATAAAGAAAGAAAGAAAGAAAGAAAGAAAGAAGGAAAAAAGAAAGGAAGATATAAAAAAGAAAGAAAGAAAGAAAGAAAGAAAGAAAGAAAGAAGAAAGAAAGAAAGACAGAAAGAAAGAAAGAAAATAGAAAGAAAAAAGAAATAAAGAATAAAGAAAGAAAGAATGTAGGAAAGAAAGAAAGAAAGAGAAAAAAATACAAAAAAAAAGAAAGAAAGTAATTAAAAATGAAAGAAAGAACGTAAGAAAGAAAGAAAAAAGAAAGAAAAAAGTAGGAAAGAAAGAAGGAAAGAAAGAAGTAAGGAAGAGAGAAGGTAGGAAAGAAAGAAAGAAAGAAAGAAAGAAAAAAAAAGAAAGAAAGAAAGAAAGAAGGACAGAAAGAAAGAGAGAAAGAAATATACTAAGAAAAATGAAAAAAGAAAAAAAAGAACGAAAAATAATGAAAGATAAAAAGAAAGCAAAAAGAAAGAAGGGAGAAAGAAGAAAGACGAAAGAAAGAAAAAAGAAAGAAAGAAAGATTAAATAAAGAAAAAAGAAAGAAAGAAACAAGAAAGAAAGAAAGAAATTAAGAAAAAGAAAGAAAGAAAGAAAGAAAAAAGAAAGAAAGAAAGAAAAAGAAAGAAAGAAAGAAAAAGAAAGAGAGAAAGTAGGAAAGAAGAAAAGAAAGAAAGAAGAAAGTCGGAAAGATAGAAAGTAGGAAAGAAAGAAAGAAAGAAAGAAAAAAGAAGAAAGAAAGATGGAAAAAAAGAAAGAAAGGAAAAAAGAAATTAAGAAGAAAAAAAAGAAAGAAAGAAAGTAGGAATGAGAGAAAGTAAGCAAGAAAGAAAGAAAGGAAAAAAAAGAAACAAAGAAAGAAAGAAGGTAAGAAAGAAGTAAAGTAGCAAAGAAAGAAAGAAAGAAAGAAGTTAGGAGAGAAAGAATGAAAGATAGAAAGAAGAAAGAAAGACAGAAAAAAGAAAGAAAGAAAGGAAGAAAAAAGAAATGAAAGAGAGAAAGAAAGAAAGAAGAAAGAAGAAAGAAAGAAGAAAGAAGGAAGAAAGAGAGAAGAAAGAAAGAAGAAAGAATGAAAGAAGAAAGAAAGAAAGAGAGAAAGAAAGAAAGAGAAAGAAAGAAAGAAAGAAAGAAAGAAAGAAAGAAAGAAAGAAAGAAAGAAAGAAAGAAAGAAAGAAAGAAAGAAAGAAAGAAGAAAGAAAGAAGAAAGAAGGAAGAAAGAAAATAGAAAGGAAAAATAAATGAAGGAAGAAAGAAAGAAGGAAAGAAAGAAAGATAAAAAAAGAAAGAAAGAAAGCAGGAAAGAAAGAAAGAGAAAAAAAAAACAAAGAAGAAAGAAAGAAAGAGAGAGAGAAGGTAGGAAAGAAAAAAAAAGTAAGAAAGAAAGAAAAAAGAAAGAAAGAAGAAAGAAAGAAGAAAGAAGTAAGAAAGAAGTAAGAAAGAAAGAAGAAAGAAAGAAGAAAAAAGAAAGAAAGGAGAAAGAATGAACAAAGAAAGAAAGAAGAAATAAAGAAAGAAGAAAGCAAGAACGAAGAAAGAAAGAATGAAGAAAGAAAGAAAGAAGAAAGAAAGAATGAAAGAAGAAAGAAAGAAAGAAAGAAAGAAAGAAAGAAAGAAAGAAAGAAGAAAGAAAGAAAGAAGAAAGAACAAAGGAAGAAAGAAAGAAAGAAGAAAGAAAGAAAGAAGACAGAAAGAAGAAAGAAGAAAGAAAGAGGTAAGAAAGAAGAAAGAAAGAAGAAAGTAAAAAGAAAGAAAGAAGAAAGAAAGAAGGAAGAAAGAAAGAAGAAAGAAGAAAGAAAGAAGAAAGAAAGAACAAAGAGAGAAGAAAGGAAGAAGAAAGAAAGAAGAAAGAAGAAAGAAAGAAGAAAGAAAGAATAAAGAAAGATGAAAGAAAGAAGCAAGAAGAAAGAAAGAAAGAAGAAAGAATGAAAGAAGAAAGAAAGAAGAAAGAAAGAAGAAAGGAAGAAGAAAGAAAGAAGAAAGAAAGAAGAAAGAAAGAAAGAAGAAAGAAAGAAGTAAGAAAGAAGAAAGAAAGAAAGAAAGAAGAAAGGAAGAAGAAAGAAGAAGAAAGAAAAAAGAAAGAAAGAAAGAAGAAAGAAAGAAGTAAGAAAGAAGAAAGAAAGAAAGAAGAAAGAGGAAAGAAAGAAAGACGAAAGAAAGAAAGAAGAAAGAAAGAAGAAAGAAAGAAGAAAGAAAGAAGAAAGAAAGAAAGAAAGAAGAAAGAAAGAAGAAAGAAGAAAGAATGAAGCAAGAAAGAAAGGAAGAAGAAAGAAAGCAGATAGAAAGAAGAAAGAAAGAAAGAAGTAAGAAAGAACAAAGAAAGAAAGAAGAAAGAAAGAAGAAAGAAAGAAGAAAGAAAGACAGAAAGAAGAAAGAAGAAAGAAAGAAGAAAGAAGAAAGAAAGAAGAAAGAAGAAAGAAAGAAGAAAGAAGAAAGAAAGAAGAAAGAAGAAAGAACGTGAAAGAAAGAAGAAATAAAGAAGAAAGAAACAAGAAAGAAAGAAGAATGAAAGAAGAAAGAAAGAAAGAAAGAAGGAAGAAAGAGAAAAGAAAGAAAGACGAAAGAAAGAAAGAAGAAAGAAAGAAGAAAGAAGAAAGAAAGAAAGAAGAAAGAAGAAAGAAAGAAGTAAATAAGAAGTAAGAAAGAAAGAATAAAGTAAGAAGAAAGAAAGAAGAAAGAAAGAAGAAAGAAAGAGGAAAGAAAAAAAGAAGAAAGAAAGAAGGAAGAAAGAAGAAGAAATAAAGAAAGAAGAAAGAAAGAAGAAAGAAAGAAGAAAGAAAAAAGAGAGAAAGAAGGAAGAAAGAAAGAAAGAAGAAAGAAAGAAAGAAGAAAGAAAGAAGAAAGAAAGAGCAAAGAAAGAAGAAAGAAAGAAGAAATAAAGAGCAAAGAAAGAAGAAAGAAAGAAGAAAGGAAGAAGAAAGAAAGAAGAGAGAAAGAAGAAAGAAAGAAAGAAGAAAAAAGAAGTAAGAAAGAAGAAAGAAAAAAGAAAGAGAGTAGAAAGAAAGAAGGAATAAAGAAAGAAGAAAGAAAGAAAAAGAAATAAAGAAGAAAGAAAGAAGAAAGAAAGTAAGAAGTAAGAAAGAAGAAAGAAAGAAGAAAGAATGAAGAAAAAAGAAATAAGAAAAAAGAAGAAAGAAAGAAGAAATAAAGAAGAAAGAAAGAAAGAAAGAAAAAAAGAAGAAAGAAAGAAGAAAGAAAGAATAAAGAAAGAAGAAAGAAAGAAAGAAGAAAGTATGAAGAAAGAACAAAGAAAGAAGAAAGATGAAAGAAAAAAGAAAGAAAGAAGAAAGAAAGAAGAAAGAAAGAAGAAAGGAAGAAGAAAGAAAGAAAGAAAAAAGAAGAAAGAAAGAAGAAAGAAGAAAGAAAGAAGTAAGAAAGAAAGAGGAAAGAAAGAAGAAAGAAAGAAGAAAGAAAGGAAGAAGAAAGAAAGAAGAAAGCAAGAATAAAGAAAGAAAGAAGAAAGAAAGGAGAAAGAAAGAAGAAAGAAAGAAGAAAGAAAGAAAGAAGAAAGAAGAAAGAAAGAAGAAAGAAAGAAAGAAAGAAGAAAGAAAGAAGAAAGAAGAAAGAAAGAAGAAAGAAAGAAGAAAGAAGGAAAGGAAGAAGAAAGAAAGCAGATAGAAAGAAGAAAGAAAGAAAGAAGTAAGAAAGAACGAAGAAAGAAAGAAGAAAGAAAGAAGAAAGAAAGAAGAAAGAAAGACAGAAAGAAGAAAGAAAGGAGAAAGAAAGATGTAAGAAAGAAGTAAGAAAGAAGGAAGAAAGAAAGAAAGAAGAAAGAAAGAAAGAAGAAAGAAAGAAGGAAGAAAGAAAGAAGAAAGAAAGAAGAAAGAAAGAAAGAAGAAAGAAAGAAGTAAGAAATAAATAAGAAAGAAGTAAAAGAGAAGTAAGAAAAAAGAAAGAAAGAAGAAAGAAAGAAGAAAGAAATAAGAAATAAAGAAAGAAGAAAGAAATAAGAAAGAAAGAGGAAAGAAAGAAAGAAGAAAGAAAGAAGAAAGAAAGAAAGAAGAAAGAAGAAAGAAAGAAGAAAGAAAGAAGAAGAGAGAAAGAAAGAAAGAAGATCGAAAGAAGAAAGAAAGAAGAAATAAAGAAAGAAGAAAGAAAGAAGAAATAAAGAAGAAAGAAAGAAGAAAGAAAGAGAGAGAAAGAAGAAAGAAAGAAAAAAAAAAGAAGTAAGAAAGCAGAAAGAAAGAAGTAAGAAAGAAATAAGAAAGAAAGAAGAAAGAAAGAAGAAAGAAAGAAAGAAGAAATAAAGAAAGAAGAAAGAAGAAAGATAGAAGAAAGAAAGAAGAAAGAAAGAAAGAGAGAAATAAAGAAGATAGAAAGAAGAAAGAAAGAAGAAAGAAAGAAAGAAGTAAGAAAGAAGAAAGAAAGAAGAAAGAAAGAAGAAAGAAAGAAGAAAGGAAGAAGAAAGAAAGAAGTAAGAAAGAAGTAAGAAAGAAGTAAGAAAGAAGTAAGAAAGAAAGAAGGAAAGAAAGAAGAAAGAAAGAAGAATAAAGAAGTAAGAAAGAAGTAAGAAAGAAGAAATAAAGAAAGAAGAAAGAAAGAAGAAAGAAAGGGAAAGAAAGAAAGAAGAAAGAAAGAAGAGAGAAAGAAAGAAAGAAGAAAGAAAGAAGAAAGAAAGAAGAAAGAAGAAAGAGAGAAATAAAGAAGATAGAAAGAAGAAAGAAAGAAGAAAGAAAGAAAGAAGTAAGAAAGAAGAAAGAAAGAAGAAAGAAAGAAGAAAGAAAGAAGAAAGGAAGAAGAAAGAAAGAAGTAAGAAAGAAGTAAGAAAGAAGTAAGAAAGAAGTAAGAAAGAAAGAAGGAAAGAAAGAAGAAAGAAAGAAGAATAAAGAAGTAAGAAAGAAGTAAGAAAGAAGTAAGAAAGAAAGAAGAAAGAAAGAAGAAAGAAAGAAAGAAGAAAGAAAGAAGAAAGAAAGAAGAAAGAAAGAAGAAAGAAAGAAGAAAGAAAGATAAAAGAAAGAAGAGAGAAAGAAAGAAGAAAGAAAGAAGAGAGAAAGAAGTAAGAAAGAATTAAGAAAGAAGTAAGAAAGAAAGAAGAAAGAAATAAGGAAGAAAGAAATAAGAAAGAAAGAAAGTAGAAAGAAGAAAGAAAGAAGAAAGAAAGAAAAACGAAAGAAAGAAAGAAGAAAGAAAGAGAGAGGAAAGAAAGAAAGAAGAAAGAAAGAGAGAAGAAAGTAAGAAGAAAGAAAGAAGAAAGAAAGAAAGAAGAAAGAAAGAAGAAATAAAGAAGAAAGAAAGGAAGAAGAAAGAAAGAAGGAAGAAAGAAGAAGATAGAAAGAAAGAAGAAAGAAAGAAGAAAGAAAGAAGTAAGAAAGGAGTAAGAAAGAAGTAAAAAAGAAGTAAGAAGAAAGTAAGAAAGAAGAAAGAAAGAAGAAAGAAAGAAGAAAGAAAGAAGAGAGAAAAAGAGAGAAGGAAGAAAGAAAGAAAGCAGAAAGAAAGAAAGAAAGAAAGAAAGTGAAAGAAGAAATAAAGAGCAAAAAAAGAAGAATGAAAGAAGAAAGAAAGAAGAAAGAAAGAGTAAAGAAAGAAGAAAGAAAGAAAGAAGAAAGAAAGAAGAAAGAAAGAAAGAAAGAAAGAAGAAAGAAGAAAGAAAGAAGAAAGAAAAGAAAGAAAGAACAAAGAAAGAAAGAAGGAAGAAAGAAAGAAGAAAGAAAGAAGAAAGAAAGAAAGAAGAAAGAAAGAAGAAAGGAAGAACAAATAAAGAAGAAATAAAGAAAGAAGTAAGAAAGAAAGAGGAAAGAAAGAAGAAAGAAAGAAGAAAGAAAGAAGGAATTAAGAAAGAAGAAAGAAAGAGAAAAGAAAGAAGAAAGAAAGAAGAATAAAGAAGTAAGAAAGAAGTAAGAAAGAAAGAAGAAAGAAAGAAGAAAGAAAGAAAGAAGAAATAAAGAAAGAAGAAAAAGAAAGAAGAAAAAGAAAGAAAGAAAGAAGAAAGAAAGATGAAAGAAAGAAGAAAGAAAGAAGAAAGAAAGAAGAAAGAATGAAGAAAGAAAGAAGAAAGAAAGAAGAAAGGAAAAAGAAAGAAAGAAGAAAGAAAGAAGAAAGAAAGAAGAAAGAAAGAAAGAAGAAAGAAAGAAGAAAGAAAGAAGAAAGAAAGAAGAAAGAAAGAAGAAAGAAAGAAGAAATAAAGACAAAAGAAAGAAGAGAGAAAGACAGAAGAAAGAAATAAAGAAGAAAGAAAGAAGAAAGAAAAGAAAGAAAGAAAGAAGAAAGAAAGAAGAAAGAAAGAAGAAAGAAAGAAGAAAGAAAGAAGAAATAAAGACAAAAGAAAGAAGAGAGAAAGAAAGAAGAAAGAAAGAAAGAAGAAAGAAAGAAGAAAGAAAAGAAAGAAAGAAGAAAGAAAGAAAGAAGGAAGAAAGGAAGAAGAAAGAAAGAAGAAAGAAAGGAGAAACAAAGAAGAAATAAAGAAAGAAAGAAGGAAGAAAGAAACAAGAAAGAAAGAAGAAAGAAAGAAAGAAGAAAGAATGAAGAAAGAAAGAAGATAGAAAGAAAGAAGAAAGAAAGTAGAAAGGAAAAACAAAGAAAGAAGAAAGAGAGAAAAAAGTAAGAAAGAAAGAGGAGAGAAAGAAGAAAGAAAGAATGAAAGATGAAAGAAAGAAGAAAGAAAGAAGAAAGAAAGAAGAAAGAAAGAAGAAAAAGAGAGTAGAAAAAAGAAAGAAAGAAAGAAGAAAGAAAGAAGAAAGAAAGAAGAAAGAAAGAAAAAAGAAGAAAGAAAGAAGAAAGAAAGAAGAAAGAAGAAAGAAAGAAGAAAGAAAAAAGTAAGAAAGAAGTAAGAAAGAAAGAAAGAAGAAAGAAAGAAGTAAGAAAGAAGTAAGAAAGAAAGAAGAAAGAAAGAAGAAAGAAAGAAGTAAGAAAGAAGAGAGAAAGAAGAACGAAAGAAAGAAGAAAGAAATATGTAAGAAAGAAGAAAGAAAGAAAGAAGAAATAAAGAGCAAAGAAAGAAGAAAGAAAGAAGTAAGAAAGAAGTAAGAAAGAAGAAAGAAAGAAGAAAGAAAGAAGAAAGAAAGAAAGAAGAAAGAAGAAAGAAAGAAAGAAGAAAAAAAGAGAGAAAGGAAGAAGAAAGAAAGAAAGAAGAAAGAAAGAAAGAAGAAAGAAGAATAAAGAAAGAAGAAATAAAGAAGAAAGAAAGAAATAAGAAAGAAGTAAGAAAGAAGTAAAAAATAAGTAAGAAAGAAGTAAGAAAGAAAGAAGAAAGAAAGAAGAAAGAAATATCAACTAAGGAAGAAAGAAAGAATAAAGAAAGAAAGAAGAAAGAAAGAGAGAAGAAAAAAAGAATAAAGAAAGAGGAAAGAAGAAAGAAAGAAGAAAGAAAGAAAGAAAGAAGAAAGAAAGAAGAAAGAAAGAAGAAAGAAAGAAAGAAAGAAAGAAAGAAAGAAAGAAAGAAAGAAGAAAGAAAGAAAGATGAAAGAAGAAATAAAGAAGAAAGAAAGAATGAGAGAAGAAGGAGAGAAGAAAGAAAGAAGAGAGAAAGAAAGAAGAAAGAAAGAAGAAAGAAAGAAAGAAGAAAGAAGTAAGAAGTAAGAAAGAAGTAAGAATGAAGTAAGAAAGAAGTAAGAAAGAAAGAAGAAAGAAATAAGAAAGAAATAAGAAAGAAATAAGAAATAAAGAAGAAAGAAAGAAGAAAGAAAGAAAGAACAAAGAAAGAAGTAAGAAAGAATAAGAAAGAAAGAAGAAAGTAAGAAGAAAGAAAGAAGAAAGAAAGAAGAAAGAAAGAAGAAAGAGAATGAAGAAAAAAGAAAGAAAGAAAGAAAGAAGAAAGAAAGAAGAAAGAAAGAAGAAAGAAAGAAGAAAGAAAGAAGAAAGGAAGAAGAAAGAAAGAAGAAAGAAAAAAGAAAGAAAGAAGTAAGAAAGAAGTAAGAAAGAAAGAAGGAAAGAAAGAAGAAAGAAGAATAAAGAAGTAAGAAAGAAGTAAGAAAGAAGTAAGAAAGAAAGAAGAAAGAAAGAAGAAAGAAAGAAAGAAGAAAGAAAGAAGAAAGAAAGAAGAAAGAAGAAAGAAAGACAAAAGAAAGAAGAGAGAAAGAAAGAAGAAAGAAAGAAAGAAGAAAGAAAGAAGAAAGAAAGAAGAAAGAAGAAAGAAAGAAAGAAAAAAGTAAGAAAGAAGTAAGAAAGAAAGAAAGAAAGAAGAAAGAAAGAAGTAAGAAAGAAAGAAGAAACAAAGAAGAAAGAAAGAATTAAGAAAGAAGTAAGAAAGAAGAAAGAAAGAAGAAAGAAAAAGAGAGAAAGAAGAAAGAAAGGAAGAAGGAAGAAAGAAGAAAGAAAGAAGTAAGAAAGAAGTAAGAAAGAAGTAAGAAAGAAAGAAGAAAGAAATAAGAAAGAAAGAAGAAAGAAAGAAGTAAGAAAGAAGTAAGAATGAAAGAAGAAAGAAAGAAGAAAGAAAGAAGTAAGAAAGAAGTAAGAAAGAAGAAAGAAAGAAGAAAGAAAGAAGAAAGAAAGAGTAAAGAAAGAAGAAAGAAAGAAAGAAGAAAGAAAGAAGAAAGAAAGAAGAAAGAAAAAAAGAAGAAAGAAGAAAGAAAGAAGAAAGAAAAGAAAGAAAGAAAGAAGAAAGAAAGAAGAAAGAAAGAAGAAAGAAAGAAAGAATAAAGAAAGAAGAAAGGAAGAACAAATAAAGAAGACAGAAAGAAAGAAGTAAGAAAGAAAGAGGAAAGAAAGTAGAAAGAAAGAAGAAAGAAAGAAGGAGTTAAGAAAGAAGAAAGAAAGGGGAAAGAAAGAAGAAAGAAAGAAGAATAAAGAAGTAAGAAAGAAGTAAGAAAGAAAGAAGAAAGAAAGAAGAAAGAAAGAAAGAAGAAATAAAGAAAGAAGAAAAAGAAAGAAGAAAAAAGAAAGAAAGAAAGAAGAAAGAAAGATGAAAGAAAGAAGAAAGAAAGATGAAAGAAAGAAGAAAGAAAGAAGAAAGAAAGAAGAAAGAAAGAAGAAAGGAAAAAGAAAGAAAGAAGTAAGAAAGAAGTAAGAAAGAAAGAAAGAAAGAAGAAAGAAAGAAGAATAAAGAAGTAAGAAAGAAGTAAGAAAGAAAGAAAGAAGAAAGAAAGAATTAAGAAAGAAGTAGGAAAGAAGTAAAAAAGAAGTATGAAAGAAGTAAGAAGTAAGAAAGGAAGGAGAAAGAAAGAAGAAAGATAGAAGAAAAAAAGAAAAAAGAAAGAAGAAAGAAAGAAGAAGGAAAGAAAGAAGAAAGAAAGAAGTAAGAAAGAAAGAAGAAAGAAAAAGAAAGAAAGAAAGAAGAAAGAAAGAAAGAAGAAAGAAAGAAGAAAGAAAGAAGTAAGAAAGAAGTAAGAAAGAAGTAAGAAAGAAAGAAGAAGGAAAGAAGAAAGAAATAAGAAAGAAAGAAAGACGAAAGAGAGAAGAAAGAAAGAAGTAAGAAAGAGGTAAGAAAGAAGTAAGAAAGAATAAAGGAAGAAAGAAGAAAGAAATAAGAAAGAAAGAATGACGAGAGAAAGAAAGAAGAAAGAAAAAAGAAAGAAAAACGAAAGAAAGAAAGAAGAAAGAAAGAGAGAGGAAAGAAAGAAAGAAGAAAGAAAGAGAGAAGAAAGAAAGAAGAAAGAAAGAAAGAAGAAAGAAAGAAGAAAGAAAGAAAGAAGAAAGAAAGAAGAAATAAAGAAGTAAGAAAGAAGTAAGAAAGAAAGAAGAAAGAAAGAAGAAAGAAAGAAGAAAGAAAGAAGAAAGAAAGAAGTAACAAAGAATTAATAAAGAAAGAAGAAAGCAAGAAGAAAAAGAAGAAAGAAAGAAGAAAGAAAGAAGAAAGAAAGAAGAGAGAAAAAAGAAAGAAAGAAAGAAGAAAGAAAGAAAGAAGAAAGAAAGAAGAGTGAAAGAAGAAATAAAGAGCAAAGAAAGAAGAAAGAAAGAAGAAAGAAAGAAGAAAGAAAGAATAAAGAAAGAAGAACTAAAGAAAGAAGAAAGAAAGAAGAAAGAAAGAAGAAAGAAAGAAAGAAAGAAGAAAGAAAGAAGAAAGAAAGAAGAAAGAAAGAAGAAAGAAAGAAAGAATAAAGAAAGAAGAAAGGAAGAACAAAGAAAGAAGAAAGAAAGAAAGAAGTAAGAAAGAAAGAGGAAAGAAAGAAGAAAGAAAGATGAAAGAAAGAAGGAAGAAAGAATGAAGAAAGAAAGAAGAAAGAAGGAAGAAAGAAAGAAGAATAAAGAAGTAAGAAAGAAGTAAGAAAGAAAGAAGAAAGAAAGAAGTAAGGAAGAAAGAAGAAATAAAGAAAGAGGTAAAAGAAAGCAGAAAAAAGAAAGAAAGAAAGAAGAATGAAGAAGAAAGAAAGAAGAAAGAAAGAAGAAAGAAAGAAGACAGGAAGAAGAAAGAAGAAAGAAAAAAGAAAGAAAGAAGTAAGAAAGAAGTAAGAAAGAAAGAAGAAAGAAAGAAGAAAGAAAGAAGAAAGAAAGAAAGAAGAAAGATAGAAGAAAGAAAGAAGAAAGACAAAAGAATGAAGAGAGAAAGAAAGAAGAAAGAAAGAAAGAAGAAAGAAAGAAGAAAGAAAGAAGAAAGAAAGAGAGAAGAAAGAAAGAAGAAAGAAAGAAGAAAGAAAGAAAGAAGAAAGAAAGAAGAAAGAAAGAAAGAAGTAAAAGAAAGAAGAAAAAAGAAAGAAAGAAAGAAGAAAGAAAGAAGAAAGAAAGAAGAAAGAAAGAAGGAAGAAAAAAAGAAGAAAGAAAGAAGAAAGAAAGAAAGAAGTAAGAAAGAAGTAAGAAAGAGGTAAGAAAGAAAGAAGAAAGAAAGAAGAAAGAAAGAAGAAAGAAAGAAAGACGAAAAAAAGAAAGAAGAAAGAAAGAAAAACGAAAAAAAGAAAGAAGAAAGAAAGAGAGAGGAAAGAAAGAAAGAAGAAAGAAAGAGAGAATAAAGAAAGAAGAAAGAAAGAAGAAAGAAATGAAGAAGAAAGATAGAAGGTAGAAAGAAGAAGATAGAAAGAAACAAGAAAGAAAGAAGAAAGAAAGAAGTAAGAAAGGAGTAATAAAGAAGTAAAAAAGAAGTAAGAAAGGAGTAAGAAAGAAGTAAAAAAGAAGTAAGAAAGAAGTAAGAAAGAAGAAAGAAAGAAGAAAGAAAGAAGAAAGAAAGAAGAAAGAAAGAAGAGAGAAAAACGAAAGAAAGAAGGAAGAAAGAAAGAAAGAAGAAAGAAAGAAAGGAGAAAGAAAGAAGCGTGAAAGAAGAAAGAAAGAGCAAAGAAAGAAGAAAGAAAGAAGAAAGACAGAAGAAAGAAAGACAAAAGAACGAAAAGAGAAAGAAAGATGACAGAAAGAAAGAAGAAAGAAAGAAGAAAGAAAGAAGTAAGAAAGAAGTAAGAAAGAAAGCAGAAAGACAAAAGAAAGAAAGAAGAAAGAAAGAGCGAAGAAAGAAAGAAAGAAAGAAGAAAGAAAGAAGAAAGAAAGAAGAAAGAAGAAAGAAAAAAGAAAGAAGTAAGAAAGGAGTAAGAAAGAAGTAAAAATGAAGTAAGAAAGGAGTAAGAAAGAAGTAAAAATGAAGTAAGAAAGAAGTAAGAAAGAAGAAAAAAAGAAGAAAGAAAGAAGAAAGAAAGAAGAGAGAAAAAAGAAAGAAAGAAGAAAGAAAGAAGAATAAATAAGTAAGAAAGAAGTAAGAAAGAAAGAAAGAAGAAAGAAAGAATTAAGAAAGAAGTAGGAAAGAAGTAAAAAAGAAGTAAGAAAGAAGTAAGATGTAAGAAAGGAAGAAGAAAGAAAGAAGAAAGATAGAAGAAAAAAAGAAAAAAGAAAGAAGAAAGAAAGAAGAAGGAAAGAAAGAAGAAAGAAAGAAGTAAGAAAGAAGTAAGAAAGAAAGAAGAAAGAAAAAGAAAGAAAGAAAGAACAAAGAAAGAAGAAAGAAAGAAAGAAGTAAGAAAGAAGTAAGAAAGAAAGAAGAAGGAAAGAAGAAAGAAATAAGAAAGAAAGAAAGACGAAAGAGAGAAGAAAGAAAGAAGTAAGAAAGAGGTAAGAAAGAAGTAAGAAAGAAGTAAGAAAGAAAGAAGAAAGAAAAACGAAAGAAAGAAAGAAGAAAGAAAGAGAGAGGAAAGAAAGAAAGAAGAAAGAAAGAGAGAAGAAAGAAAGAAGAAAGAAAGAAAGAAGAAAGAAAGAAGAAATAAAGAAGTAATAAAGAAGTAAGAAAGAAAGAAGAAAGTAAGAAGAAAGGAAGAAGAAAGAAAGAAGAAAGAAAGAAGAAAGAAAGAAGTAACAAAGAATTAAGAAAGAAAGAAGAAAGTAAGAAGAAAAAGAAGAAAGAAAGAAGTAAGAGAGGAGTAAGAAAGAAGTAAAAAAGAAGTAAGAAAGGATTCTTTCTTCTTTCTTCTTTCTTCTTTCTTCTTTCTTTCTTTCTTTCGAAAGAAAGACGAAAGAAAGAAAGAAAGAAAGAAAGAGAGAAGAAAGAAAGAAAGAAGAAAGAACGAAAGAAGAAAGAATGAAAGAAGAAAGAAAGAAGAAAGAAAGAAGTAAGAAAGAAGTAAGAAAGAAGAAAGAAATAAGACAGAAAGAAGAAAGAAAGAAGACAGGAAGAATAAAGAAACAAGAAAGAAAGAAGGAAGGAAGAAAGAAAGAAGAAAGAAAGAAACAAAAAAGAAAGAAAGAAAGAAGAAAGAAAGAAGGAAGTAAGAAAGAAGAAAGAAAGAAAGAAGAAAGAAAGAAGAAAGAAAGATGTAAGAAAAATTAAGAAAGAAAGAAGAAAGAAAGAAGAAAGGAAAGAAGAAAGAAAGAAAGAAAAAAGAAAGAAAGAAAGAAGAAAGAAAGAAGGAAGAAAGAAAGAAGTAAGAAAGAAATAGGAAAGAAGTAAAAAAGAAGTAAGAAAGAAGAAAGAAAGTAGAAAGAAATAAGAAAGAAAGAAGAAAGAAAGAAGAAAGAAAGAAGAAAGAATGAAGAAATAGGAAGAAAGAAAGAAGAAAGAAAGAAAGACGAAAGAAAGAAGAAAGAAAGAAAGAAGAATGAAAGAAGAAAGAAATAAGAAAGAAAGAAGTAAGAAAGAAGTAAGAAAGAAATAAGAAAGAATTAATAAAGAAAGAAGAAAGAAAGAAGAAAGTGAGAAGAAGAAAGAAGAAAGAAAGATGTAAGAAAAATTAAGAAAGAAAGATGAAAGAAAGAAGAAAGGAAAGAAGAAAGAAAGAAAGAAGAAAGAAAGAAGAAAGAAAGAAGAAATAAAGAAGAAAGAAAGAAAGAAGGAAGAATGAAAGAAGAAAAAAAGAAGAAAGAAAGAAAGAAGAAAGAAAAAGAAGGAAAGAAGAAAGAAAGGAGAAAGAAAGAAGAAAGAAAGAAGGAAAGAAGGAAGAAAGAAAGAAGAAAGAAGAAAGAAGAAAAAAGAAAGAAAGAAGGAAGAAAGAAGAAAGAAAGAATAAAGAAAGAAGAAAGGAAGAAGAAAGAAGAAAGAAAAAAGAAAGAAAGAAGTAAGAAAGAAGTAAGAAAGAAAGAAGGAAAGAAAGAAGAAAGAAAGATGAAAGACAAAAGAAAGAAGAGAGAAAGAAAGAAGAAAGAAAGAAAGAAGAAAGAAAGAAGAAAGATAGAAGAAAGAAAGAAGAAAGAAAGAAAGAAGTAAGAAAGAAGTAAGAAAGAGGTAAGAAAGAAAGAGAAAGAAAGAAGAAAGAAAGAAGAAAGAAAGAAAGATGAAAAAAAGAAAGAAGAAAGAAAGAAAAACGAAAAAAAGAAAGAAGAAAGAAAGAGAGAGGAAAGAAAGAAAGAAGAAAGAAAGAGAGAATAAAGAAAGAAGAAAGAAAGAAGAAAGAAATGAAGAAGAAAGATAGAAGTAGAAAGAAGAAGATAGAAAGAAACAAGAAAGAAAGAAGAAAGAAAGAAGTAAGAAAGGAGTAATAAAGAAGTAAAAAAGAAGTAAGAAAGGAGTAAGAAAGAAGTAAAAAGAAGTAAGAAAGAAGTAAGAAAGAAGAAAGAAAGAAGAAAGAAAGAAGAAAGAAAGAAGAAAGAAAGAAGAGAGAAAAACGAAAGAAAGAAGGAAGAAAGAAAGAAAGAAGAAAGAAAGAAAGGAGAAAGAAAGAAGCGTGAAAGAAGAAAGAAAGAGCAAAGAAAGAAGAAAGAAAGAAGAAAGACAGAAGAAAGAAAGACAAAAGAACGAAAAGAGAAAGAAAGATGACAGAAAGAAAGAAAGAAAGAAGAAAGAAAGAAGTAAGAAAGAAGTAAGAAAGAAAGCAGAAAGAAAGACAAAAGAAAGAAAGAAGAAAGAAAGAGCGAAGAAAGAAAGAAAGAAAGAAGAAAGAAAGAAGAAAGAAAGAAGAAAGAAGAAAGAAAAAGAAAGAAGTAAGAAAGGAGTAAGAAAGAAGTAAAAATGAAGTAAGAAAGGAGTAAGAAAGAAGTAAAAATGAAGTAAGAAAGAAGTAAGAAAGAAGAAAGAAAGAAGAAAGAAAGAAGAAAGAAAGAAGAGAGAAAAAAGAAAGAAAGAAGAAAGAAAGAAGAATAAATAAGTAAGAAAGAAGTAAGAAAGAAAGAAAGAAGAAAGAAAGAATTAAGAAAGAAGTAGGAAAGAAGTAAAAAAGAAGTAAGAAAGAAGTAAGATGTAAGAAAGGAAGAAGAA
The DNA here is from genome assembly GCF_036013475.1 of Columba livia. Classification (NCBI taxonomy): domain Eukaryota; kingdom Metazoa; phylum Chordata; class Aves; order Columbiformes; family Columbidae; genus Columba; species Columba livia. The sequence goes on from NW_027043793.1 coordinate 16,715, forward strand.
AGAAAGAAGAAAGATAGAAGAAAAAAAGAAAAAAGAAAGAAGAAAGAAAGAAGAAGGAAAGAAAGAAGAAAGAAAGAAGTAAGAAAGAAGTAAGAAAGAAAGAAGAAAGAAAAAGAAAGAAAGAAAGAACAAAGAAAGAAGAAAGAAAGAAAGAAGTAAGAAAGAAGTAAGAAAGAAAGAAGAAGGAAAGAAGAAAGAAATAAGAAAGAAAGAAAGACGAAAGAGAGAAGAAAGAAAGAAGTAAGAAAGAGGTAAGAAAGAAGTAAGAAAGAAGTAAGAAAGAAAGAAGAAAGAAAAACGAAAGAAAGAAAGAAGAAAGAAAGAGAGAGGAAAGAAAGAAAGAAGAAAGAAAGAGAGAAGAAAGAAAGAAGAAAGAAAGAAAGAAGAAAGAAAGAAGAAATAAAGAAGTAATAAAGAAGTAAGAAAGAAAGAAGAAAGTAAGAAGAAAGGAAGAAGAAAGAAAGAATTAAGAAAGAAAGAAGAAAGTAAGAAGAAAAAGAAGAAAGAAAGAAGTAAGAGAGGAGTAAGAAAGAAGTAAAAAAGAAGTAAGAAAGGATTCTTTCTTCTTTCTTCTTTCTTCTTTCTTCTTTCTTTCTTTCTTTCGAAAGAAAGACGAAAGAAAGAAAGAAAGAAAGAAAGAGAGAAGAAAGAAAGAAAGAAGAAAGAACGAAAGAAGAAAGAATGAAAGAAGAAAGAAAGAAGAAAGAAAGAAGTAAGAAAGAAGTAAGAAAGAAGAAAGAAATAAGACAGAAAGAAGAAAGAAAGAAGACAGGAAGAATAAAGAAACAAGAAAGAAAGAAGGAAGGAAGAAAGAAAGAAGAAAGAAAGAAACAAAAAAGAAAGAAAGAAAGAAGAAAGAAAGAAGGAAGAAAGAAAGAAGGAAGAAAGAAATAGGAAAGAAGTAAAAAAGAAGTAAGAAAGAAGAAAGAAAGTAGAAAGAAATAAGAAAGAAAGAAGAAAGAAAGAAGAAAGAATGAAGAAATAGGAAGAAAGAAAGAAGAAAGAAAGAAAGACGAAAGAAAGAAGAAAGAAAGAAAGAAGAATGAAAGAAGAAAGAAATAAGAAAGAAAGAAGTAAGAAAGAAGTAAGAAAGAAATAAGAAAGAATTAATAAAGAAAGAAGAAAGAAAGAAGAAAGTGAGAAGAAAGAAAGAAGAAAGAAAGATGTAAGAAAAATTAAGAAAGAAAGATGAAAGAAAGAAGAAAGGAAAGAAGAAAGAAAGAAAGAAGAAAGAAAGAAGAAAGAAAGAAGAAATAAAGAAGAAAGAAAGAAAGAAGGAAGAATGAAAGAAGAAAAAAAGAAGAAAGAAAGAAAGAAGAAAGAAAAAAGAAGGAAAGAAGAAAGAAAGGAGAAAGAAAGAAGAAAGAAAGAAGGAAAGAAGGAAGAAAGAAAGAAGAAAGAAGAAAGAAAGAAAAAAGAAAGAAAGAAGGAAGAAAGAAGAAAGAAAGAATAAAGAAAGAAAGAAGAAAGAAAGAAGTAAGAAAGAAGTAAGAAAGAAGTAAGAAAGAAGTAAGAAAGTAAGAAAAAAGAAAGAAAGAAGAAAGAAAGAAGAAAGAAAGAAGAAAGAAGTAAGAAATAAAGAAGAAAGAAGAAAGAAGAAAGAAAGAAGAAAGAAAGAAGAAAGAAAGAAAGAAAGAAAGAAAGAAAGAAGAAAGAAAGAAGAAAGAAAGAAGAAAGAAGAAAGAAAGAAGAAAGAAAGAAGAAAGAAAGAAGAGAGAAAAAAGAAAGAAAGAAGGAAGAAAGAAAGAAAGAAGAAAGAAAGAAAGAAGAAAGAAAGAAGAGTGAAAGAAGAAATAAAGAGCAAAGAAAGAAGAAAGAAAGAGGAAAGAATGAAGAAAGAAAGAATAAAGAAAGAAGAAAGAAAGAAAGAAGAAAGAAAGAAGAAAGAAAGAAGAAAGAAAGAAGAAAGAAAGAAGAAAGAAAGAAGAAAGAAAGAAAGAAAGAAAGAAGAAAGAAAGAAGAAAGAAAGAAAGAAAGAAAGAAGAAAGAAGAAAGAAAGAAGAAAGAAAAGAAAGAAAGAAGAAAGAAAGAAAGAAAGAATAAAGAAAGAAGAAAGAAAGAAGAAAGAAAGAAAGAAAGAAAGAAGAAAGAAAGAAAGAAGAAATAAAGAAGGAAATAAAAGAAAGAAGAAAAAAGAAAGAAAGAAAGAAGAAAGAAAGAAGAAAGAAAGAAGAAAGAAAGAAGAAAGAAAGAAGAAAGAAAGAAGAAAGAAAGAAGAAAGAAAGAAGAAAGGAAGAAGAAAGAAGAAAGAAAAAAGAAAGAAAGAAGTAAGAAAGAAGTAAGAAAGAAGTAAGAAAGAAGTAAGAAAGAAAGAAGAAAGAAATAAGAAAGAAAGAAAGAAGAAAGAAAGAAGAAAGAAAGAAGAAAGAAAAACAAAAGAATGAAGAGAGAAAGAAAGAAGAAAGAAAGAAAGAAGAAAGAAAGAAGAAAGATAGAAGAAAGAAAGAAAGAAGAAAGAAAGAAGAAAGAAATAGGAAAGAAAGAAAGACGAAAGAAAGAAAGATGAAAGAAAGAAAAACGAAAAAAAGAAAGAAGAAAGAAAGAGAGAGGAAAGAAAGTAAGAAGAAAGAAAGAAGAAAGAAAGAAAGAAGAAATAGAGAAGTAATAAAGAAGTAAGAAAGAAAGAAGAAAGTAAGAAGAAAGAAAGACGAAAGAAAGAAGAAAGAAAGAAGTAACAAAGAATAAAGAAAGAAAGAAGAAAGTAAGAAGAAAGAAACAAGAAAGAAAGAAGAAAGAAGGCAGGAAGAAAGGAGTAATAAAGAAGTAAAAAAGAAGTAAGAAAGGAGCAAGAAAGAAGTAAAAAAGAAGTAAGAAAGAAGTAAGAAAGAAGAAAGAAAGAAGAAAGAAAGAAGAAAGAAAGAAGAGAGAAAAAAGAAAGAAAGAAGGAAGAAAGAAAGAAAGTAGAAAGAAAGAAAGAAGAAAGAGAGTGAAAGAAGAAATAAAGAGCAAAGAAAGAAGAAAGAAAGAAGAAAGAAAGAAGAAAGAAAGAATAAAGAAAGAAGAAAGAAAGAAAGAAGAAAGAAAGAAGAAAGAAAGAAGAAATAATGAAAGAAAGAAAGAAGAAAGAAGAAAGAAAGAATAAAGAAAAGAAAGAAAGAAGAAAGAAAGAAAGAAGGAAGAAAGAAAGAAGAAAGAAAGAACAAAGAGAGAGAGAAGAAAGAAGAAAGAAAGAAGAAAGAAAGAAGAAAGAAAGAGGAAAGAAAGAAGAAAGACAGAAGAAAGACAAAAGAACGAAGAGAGAAAGAAAGATGAAAGAAAGAAAGAAGAAAGAAAGAAGAAAGAAAGAAGAAAGAAAGAAGTAAGAAAGAAGTAAGAAAGAAGGAAATAAGAAAGAAGAAAGAAAGAAAGACGAAAGAAAGAAAGAGAGAAGAAAAAAAGAAAGACGAAAGAAAGAAAGAAAAAGAAAGAGAGAAGAAAGAAAGAAAGAAAGAAGAAAGAAAGAAGAAAGAAAGGAGAAACAAGGAAGAAATAAAGAAAGAAAGAGGGAAGAAAGAAAGAAGAAAGAAAGAAAGAAGAAAGAAAGAAGAAAGAAAGAAGAGAGAAAAAAGAAAGAAAGAAGGAAGAAAGAAAGAAAGAAGAAAGAAAGAAAGAAGAAAGAGAGTGAAAGAAGAAATAAACAGCAAAGAAAAAAGAAAGAAAGAAGAAAGAAAGAAGAAAGAAAGAATAAAGAAAGAAGAAAGAAAGAAAGAAGAAAGAAAGAAGAAAGAAAGAAGAAAGAAAGAAGAAAGAAGAAAGATAGAAAGAAAGAAGAAAGAAGAAAGAAGAAAGAAAGAAGAAAGAAAAGAAAGAAAGAAAGAAGTAAGAAAGAAAGAGGAAAGAAAGAAGAAAGAAAGAAGAAAGAAAGAAGGAAGAAAGAAAGACGAAAGAAAGCAGAAAAAAAGAAGAAAGAAAGAAGAATAACGAAGTAAGAAAGAACTAAGAAAGAAATGAAGAAAGAAAGAAGAAATAAAGAAAGAAATAAAAGAAAGAAGAAAAAAGAAAGAAAGAAAGAAGAAAGAAAGAAGAAAGAAAGAAGAAAGAATGAAGAAAGAAAAAAGAAGAAAGAAAGAAGAAAGAAAGAAGAAAGAAAGAAGAAAGAAAGAAGAAAGAAAGAAGAAAGGAAGAAGAAAGAAGAAAGAAAAAAGAAAGAAAGAAGTAAGAAAGAAGTAAGAAAGAAAGAAGGAAAGAAAGAAGAAAGAAAGAAGAAAGAAAGAAAGAAGAAACAAAGAAGAAAGAAATAAGAAAGCAAGACAAAAGAAAGAAGAAAGAAAGAAGAAAGAAAGAAGTAAGAAAAAAAAGAAGAAAGAAAGAAAGAAAGAAGTAAGAAAGAAGTAAGAAAGAAGTAAGAAAGAAAGCAGAAAGAAAGAAGAATGAAAGAGAGAAGAAAGAAAGAAGAAAGAAAGAAGAGAGAAAGAAAGAAGAAAGAAAGAAGAAAGAAAGACAAAAGTAAGAAGAGAGAAAGAAAGAAGAAAGAAAGAAAGAAGAAAGAAAGAAGAAAGAAAGAAGAAAGAAAGAAGAAAGAAAGTAGTAAGAAAGAAGTAAGAAAGAATTAAGAAAGAAGGAAGAAAGAAAGAAGAAAGAAAGAAGTAACAAAAAAGTAAGAAAGAAGTAAGAAAGAAGTAACAATGAAAGAAGAAAGAAAGAAGACGAAAGAAAGAAGAAAGAAAGAGAGAAGAAATAAAGAAAGAAGAAATAAAGAAGAAAGAAAGAAGAAAGAAAGAAGTAAGAAAGACGTAAGAAAGAAGTAAGAAAGAAGTAAGAAAGTAAGAAGAAATAAGAAAGAAGAAAGAGAGAAGGAAGAAAGAATGAAAGAAGAAAGAAAGAAGAAGGAAAGAAGAAAGTAAGAAGAAAGAAAGAAGAAAGAAAGAAGAAAGAAGAAAGAAAGGAGAAAGAAAGTAGAAAGAAAGAAGAAATAAAGAATAAAGAAAGAAAAAAGAAAGACGTAAGAAAGAAGAAAGAGAGATGAAAGTAGAAAAAAAGAAAGAAGAAAGAAAGAAGTAAGAAAGAAAGAAGAAAGAAAGAAGAAAGAAAGAAGTGAGAAAGAAGTAAGAATTAAGGAAGAAAGGAGAAAGAAAGAAGAAAGAAAGAAAGACGAAAGAAAGAAGAAAGAAAGAAGAAAGAAAGAAGTAAGAAAGAAAGAATGAAGAAAGAAATAAGAAAGAACGAAAGAAGAAAGAAAGAAGTAAGAAGGAAGTAAGAAAGAATTACGAAAGAAAGGAGAAAGAAAGAAGAGAAAGAAAGACGACAGAAAGAAGAAAGAAAGACGAAAGAAAGAAGAAAGAAAAAAAGAAAGAATAAAGAAAGAGAGAAGAAAGAAAGAAGAAAGGAAGAAAGAAGAAAGAAAGAAAGAAGAAAGAAGGAAGAAAGAAAGAAGAAAGAAAGAAGAAAGAAAGAAGAAAGGAAGAAGAAAGAAAGAAGTAAGTATGAAGTGAGAAAGAAGTAAGAAAGAAGTAAGAAAGAAATAAGAAAGAAAGAAGAAAGAAAGAACAAAGAAAGAAAGAAAGAAAGAAGTAAGACATAAAGAAGAAAGAAAGAAGAAATAAAGAAGAAAGAAGAAAAAAGAAGAAAGAAAGAAAGAAGAAAGAAAGTAGAAAGAAAGAAGAAAGAAAGAAAGAAGAAAGGAAGAAGAAAGAAAGAAGTAAGAAAGAAGAAAGAAAGAAGAAAGAAAGAAAAAGAAAGAAAGAAAGAAAGAAGAAAGCAAGAAGAAAGAAAGAAGTAACAAAAAAGTAAGAAAGAAGTAAGAAAGAAGTAAGAAAGAAAAAAGAAAGAAAGAAGAAAGAAAGAAAGAAGAAAGAAAGAAGTAAGAAAGAAGTAAGAAAGAAGGAAGAAAGAAGGAAGAAAGAAGGAAGAAAGAAAGAAGAAAGACAGAAGAAAGAAAGAAAGAAAGAAGAGAGAAAGAAGAAAGAAAGAAGAAAGAAAGATGAAAGAAAGAAAGAAGAAAGAAAGAAAGAATAAAGAAAGAAAGAAGTAAGAAAGAAGTAAGAAAGAAGTAAGAAAGAAGAAAGAAAGAAGAAAGAAAGAACAAAGAAAGAAGAAAGAAAGAAAGAATAAAGAAAGAAAGAAGAAAGAAAGAAGAGAGAAAGAAGAAAGAAAGAAGACAGAAAGAAGAAAGAAAGAAGTAAGAAAGAAGAAAGAATGAAGAAAGAAAGAAGAAAGAAAGAAGAAAGAAAGAAGAGAGAAAGAAAGCAATAAGAAAGAAATAAGAAAGAAAGAAGAAAGAAAGAAGAAAGAAAGAAGAAAGAAGAAAGAAAGAAAGAAAGAAGATAGAAAGAAGAAAGAAAGAAGAAAGAAAGAAAGAAGAAAGAATGAAGAAAGAAAGAAGAAAGTAAGAAGAAAGAAAGAAAGAAGAAAGAAAGAAGAAAGAAAGAAAGAATAAAGAAAGACAATAGAAAGAAGAGAGAAAGAAAGAAGAAAGAAAGATAGAAGAAAGAAAGAAGAAAGAAAGAATTAAGAAAGAATTAAGAAAGAAAGGAGAAAGAAAGAAGAAAGAAAGAAAGACGAAAGAAAGAAGAAAGAAAGTAGAAAGAAAGAAAGACGAAAGAAAGAAGAAAGAAAAAAGAAACAAAGAAGTAAGAATGAAAGAAAGAATAAAGAAAGAAGAAAGAAAGAAGAAAGAAACAAAGAAGAAAGAATGAAAGAAGAAAGAATGAAGAAAGAAAGAAGTAAGAAAGAAGTAAGAAAGAAGTAAGAAAGAAGTAAGAAAGAAGTAAGAAAGAAGTAAGAAAGAAGTAAGAAAGAAGTAAGAAAGAATTAAGAAAGCAAGAAGAAAGAATGAAGAAAGAAAGTAGAAAGAAAGAAGAAAGAAAGAAAGAAGAAAGAAGGAAAGAAGAAAGAAAGAAAGAAGAAGGAATGAAAGAAAAAGAAAGAAGAAAGAAAGAAGAAAGAGAGATGAAAGAAGAAAAAAAGAAAGAAGTAAGAAAGAAGGAAGAAGGAAAGAAGAAAGAAAGAAGAAAGAAAGAAGAAAGAAAGAAAGAAGAAAGAAAGAAGAAAGAAAGAAGAAAGAAAGAAAGAAGAAAGAAAGACAAAAAAAGAAGAGAGAAAGAAAGAAGAAAGAATGATAGAAGAAAGAAAGAAGAAAGAAAGAATTAAGAAAGAAAGGAGAAAGAAAGAAGAAAGAAAGAAAGACAAAAGAAAGAATAAATAAGAAAGAAAGAAGTAAGAAAGACAGAAAGAATAAAGAGAGAAGAAAGAAAGAAGAAAGAAACAAAGAAGAAAGAATGAAAGAAGAAAGAATGAAGAAAGAAAGAAGTAAGAAAGAAGTAAGAAAGAAGTAAGAATGAAGTAAGAAAGAATTAAGAAAGCAATAAGAAAGAATGAAGAAAGAAAGAAGAAATAAAGAAAGAAGAAAGAATGAAAGAAAGAAGTAAGAAAGAAGTAAGAAAGAAGCAAGAAAGAAAGAAGAAAGAAAGAAGAAAGAAATAAAGACGAAAGAAAGAAGAAAGGAAGAAGAAAGAAGGAAAGAAGTAAGAAAGGAGAAAGAAAGAAGAGAAAGAAAGAGGAAAGAAAGAAGAAAGAAAGAAGAAAGAAAGAAGTAGGAAAGAAAGAAAGAATAAAGAAAGAGAGAAGAAAGAAAGAAGAAAGTAAGAAAGAAGAAAGAATGAAAGAAGAAAGAATGAAGAAAGAAAGAAGTAAGAAAGAAGAAAGGAAGAAGAAAGAAAGAAGTAAGAAAGAAGAAAGAAAGAAGAAAGAAAGAAGAAAGAAAGAAGTAAGAAAGAAGTAAGGAAGAATTAAGAAAGAAAGGAGAAAGAAAGAAGAAAGAAAGAAAGACGAAAGAAAGAACAAAGAAAGAAGAAAGAAAGAAGAAAGAAAGAAAGAAAGAAAGAAAGAAGAAAGAAAGAAAGAAGAAATAAAGAAGGAAATAAAAGAAAGAAGAAAAAAGAAAGAAAGAAAGAAGAAAGAAAGAAGAAAGAAAGAAGAAAGAAAGAAGAAAGAAAGAAGAAAGAAAGAAGAAAGAAAGAAGAAAGGAAGAAGAAAGAAGAAAGAAAAAAGAAAGAAAGAAGTAAGAAAGAAGTAAGAAAGAAGTAAGAAAGAAGTAAGAAAGAAAGAAGAAAGAAATAAGAAAGAAAGAAAGAAGAAAGAAAGAAGAAAGAAAGAAGAAAGAAAAACAAAAGAATGAAGAGAGAAAGAAAGAAGAAAGAAAGAAAGAAGAAAGAAAGAAGAAAGATAGAAGAAAGAAAGAAAGAAGAAAGAAAGAAGAAAGAAATAGGAAAGAAAGAAAGACGAAAGAAAGAAAGATGAAAGAAAGAAAAACGAAAAAAAGAAAGAAGAAAGAAAGAGAGAGGAAAGAAAGTAAGAAGAAAGAAAGAAGAAAGAAAGAAAGAAGAAATAGAGAAGTAATAAAGAAGTAAGAAAGAAAGAAGAAAGTAAGAAGAAAGAAAGACGAAAGAAAGAAGAAAGAAAGAAGTAACAAAGAATAAAGAAAGAAAGAAGAAAGTAAGAAGAAAGAAACAAGAAAGAAAGAAGAAAGAAGGCAGGAAGAAAGGAGTAATAAAGAAGTAAAAAAGAAGTAAGAAAGGAGCAAGAAAGAAGTAAAAAAGAAGTAAGAAAGAAGTAAGAAAGAAGAAAGAAAGAAGAAAGAAAGAAGAAAGAAAGAAGAGAGAAAAAAGAAAGAAAGAAGGAAGAAAGAAAGAAAGTAGAAAGAAAGAAAGAAGAAAGAGAGTGAAAGAAGAAATAAAGAGCAAAGAAAGAAGAAAGAAAGAAGAAAGAAAGAAGAAAGAAAGAATAAAGAAAGAAGAAAGAAAGAAAGAAGAAAGAAAGAAGAAAGAAAGAAGAAATAATGAAAGAAAAAAAGAAGAAAGAAGAAAGAAAGAATAAAGAAAAGAAAGAAAGAAGAAAGAAAGAAAGAAGGAAGAAAGAAGAAGAAAGAAAGAACAAAGAGAGAGAGAAGAAAGAAGAAAGAAAGAAGAAAGAAAGAAGAAAGAAAGAGGAAAGAAAGAAGAAAGACAGAAGAAAGACAAAAGAACGAAGAGAGAAAGAAAGATGAAAGAAAGAAAGAAGAAAGAAAGAAGAAAGAAAGAAGAAAGAAAGAAGTAAGAAAGAAGTAAGAAAGAAGGAAATAAGAAAGAAGAAAGAAAGAAAGACGAAAGAAAGAAAGAGAGAAGAAAAAAAGAAAGACGAAAGAAAGAAAGAAAAAGAAAGAGAGAAGAAAGAAAGAAAGAAAGAAGAAAGAAAGAAGAAAGAAAGGAGAAACAAGGAAGAAATAAAGAAAGAAAGAGGGAAGAAAGAAAGAAGAAAGAAAGAAAGAAGAAAGAAAGAAGAAAGAAAGAAGAGAGAAAAAAGAAAGAAAGAAGGAAGAAAGAAAGAAAGAAGAAAGAAAGAAAGAAGAAAGAGAGTGAAAGAAGAAATAAACAGCAAAGAAAAAAGAAAGAAAGAAGAAAGAAAGAAGAAAGAAAGAATAAAGAAAGAAGAAAGAAAGAAAGAAGAAAGAAAGAAGAAAGAAAGAAGAAAGAAAGAAGAAAGAAGAAAGATAGAAAGAAAGAAGAAAGAAGAAAGAAGAAAGAAAGAAGAAAGAAAAGAAAGAAAGAAAGAAGTAAGAAAGAAAGAGGAAAGAAAGAAGAAAGAAAGAAGAAAGAAAGAAGGAAGAAAGAAAGACGAAAGAAAGCAGAGAAAAAGAAGAAAGAAAGAAGAATAACGAAGTAAGAAAGAAGTAAGAAAGAAAGAAGAAAGAAAGAAGAAATAAAGAAAGAAATAAAAGAAAGAAGAAAAAAGAAAGAAAGAAAGAAGAAAGAAAGAAGAAAGAAAGAAGAAAGAATGAAGAAAGAAAAAAGAAGAAAGAAAGAAGAAAGAAAGAAGAAAGAAAGAAGAAAGAAAGAAGAAAGGAAGAAGAAAGAAGAAAGAAAAAAGAAAGAAAGAAGTAAGAAAGAAGTAAGAAAGAAAGAAGGAAAGAAAGAAGAAAGAAAGAAGAAAGAAAGAAAGAAGAAACAAAGAAGAAAGAAATAAGAAAGCAAGACAAAAGAAAGAAGAAAGAAAGAAGAAAGAAAGAAGTAAGAAAAAAAAGAAGAAAGAAAGAAAGAAAGAAGTAAGAAAGAAGTAAGAAAGAAGTAAGAAAGAAAGCAGAAAGAAAGAAGAATGAAAGGAGAAGAAAGAAAGAAGAAAGAAAGAAGAGAGAAAGAAAGAAGAAAGAAAGAAGAAAGAAAGACAAAAGTAAGAAGAGAGAAAGAAAGAAGAAAGAAAGAAAGAAGAAAGAAAGAAGAAAGAAAGAAGAAAGAAAGAAGAAAGAAAGTAGTAAGAAAGAAGTAAGAAAGAATTAAGAAAGAAGGAAGAAAGAAAGAAGAAAGAAAGAAGTAACAAAAAAGTAAGAAAGAAGTAAGAAAGAAGTAACAATGAAAGAAGAAAGAAAGAAGACGAAAGAAAGAAGAAAGAAAGAGAGAAGAAATAAAGAAAGAAGAAATAAAGAAGAAAGAAAGAAGAAAGAAAGAAGTAAGAAAGACGTAAGAAAGAAGTAAGAAAGAAGTAAGAAAGTAAGAAGAAATAAGAAAGAAGAAAGAGAGAAGGAAGAAAGAATGAAAGAAGAAAGAAAGAAGAAGGAAAGAAGAAAGTAAGAAGAAAGAAAGAAGAAAGAAAGAAGAAAGAAGAAAGAAAGGAGAAAGAAAGTAGAAAGAAAGAAGAAATAAAGAATAAAGAAAGAAAAAAGAAAGACGTAAGAAAGAAGAAAGAGAGATGAAAGTAGAAAAAAAGAAAGAAGAAAGAAAGAAGTAAGAAAGAAAGAAGAAAGAAAGAAGAAAGAAAGAAGTGAGAAAGAAGTAAGAATTAAGGAAGAAAGGAGAAAGAAAGAAGAAAGAAAGAAAGACGAAAGAAAGAAGAAAGAAAGAAGAAGAAAGAAGTAAGAAAGAAAGAATGAAGAAAGAAATAAGAAAGAACGAAAGAAGAAAGAAAGAAGTAAGAAGGAAGTAAGAAAGAATTACGAAAGAAAGGAGAAAGAAAGAAGAGAAAGAAAGACGACAGAAAGAAGAAAGAAAGACGAAAGAAAGAAGAAAGAAAAAAAGAAAGAATAAAGAAAGAGAGAAGAAAGAAAGAAGAAAGGAAGAAAGAAGAAAGAAAGAAAGAAGAAAGAAGGAAGAAAGAAAGAAGAAAGAAAGAAGAAAGAAAGAAGAAAGGAAGAAGAAAGAAAGAAGTAAGTATGAAGTGAGAAAGAAGTAAGAAAGAAGTAAGAAAGAAATAAGAAAGAAAGAAGAAAGAAAGAACAAAGAAAGAAAGAAAGAAAGAAGTAAGACATAAAGAAGAAAGAAAGAAGAAATAAAGAAGAAAGAAGAAAAAAGAAGAAAGAAAGAAAGAAGAAAGAAAGTAGAAAGAAAGAAGAAAGAAAGAAAGAAGAAAGGAAGAAGAAAGAAAGAAGTAAGAAAGAAGAAAGAAAGAAGAAAGAAAGAAAAAGAAAGAAAGAAAGAAAGAAGAAAGCAAGAAGAAAGAAAGAAGTAACAAAAAAGTAAGAAAGAAGTAAGAAAGAAGTAAGAAAGAAAAAAGAAAGAAAGAAGAAAGAAAGAAAGAAGAAAGAAAGAAGTAAGAAAGAAGTAGAAAGAAGGAAGAAAGAAGGAAGAAAGAAGGAAGAAAGAAAGAGAAAGACAGAAGAAAGAAAGAAAGAAAGAAGAGAGAAAGAAGAAAGAAAGAAGAAAGAAAGATGAAAGAAAGAAAGAAGAAAGAAAGAAAGAATAAAGAAAGAAAGAAGTAAGAAAGAAGTAAGAAAGAAGTAAGAAAGAAGAAAGAAAGAAGAAAGAAAGAACAAAGAAAGAAGAAAGAAAGAAAGAATAAAGAAAGAAAGAAGAAAGAAAGAAGAGAGAAAGAAGAAAGAAAGAAGACAGAAAGAAGAAAGAAAGAAGTAAGAAAGAAGAAAGAATGAAGAAAGAAAGAAGAAAGAAAGAAGAAAGAAAGAAGAGAGAAAGAAAGCAATAAGAAAGAAATAAGAAAGAAAGAAGAAAGAAAGAAGAAAGAAAGAAGAAAGAAGAAAGAAAGAAAGAAAGAAGATAGAAAGAAGAAAGAAAGAAGAAAGAAAGAAAGAAGAAAGAATGAAGAAAGAAAGAAGAAAGTAAGAAGAAAGAAAGAAAGAAGAAAGAAAGAAGAAAGAAAGAAAGAATAAAGAAAGACAATAGAAAGAAGAGAGAAAGAAAGAAGAAAGAAAGATAGAAGAAAGAAAGAAGAAAGAAAGAATTAAGAAAGAATTAAGAAAGAAAGGAGAAAGAAAGAAGAAAGAAAGAAAGACGAAAGAAAGAAGAAAGAAAGTAGAAAGAAAGAAAGACGAAAGAAAGAAGAAAGAAAAAAGAAACAAAGAAGTAAGAATGAAAGAAAGAATAAAGAAAGAAGAAAGAAAGAAGAAAGAAACAAAGAAGAAAGAATGAAAGAAGAAAGAATGAAGAAAGAAAGAAGTAAGAAAGAAGTAAGAAAGAAGTAAGAAAGAAGTAAGAAAGAAGTAAGAAAGAAGTAAGAAAGAAGTAAGAAAGAAGTAAGAAAGAATTAAGAAAGCAAGAAGAAAGAATGAAGAAAGAAAGTAGAAAGAAAGAAGAAAGAAAGAAAGAAGAAAGAAGGAAAGAAGAAAGAAAGAAAGAAGAAGGAATGAAAGAAAAAGAAAGAAGAAAGAAAGAAGAAAGAGAGATGAAAGAAGAAAAAAAGAAAGAAGTAAGAAAGAAGGAAGAAAGAAAGAAGAAAGAAAGAAGAAAGAAAGAAGAAAGAAAGAAAGAAGAAAGAAAGAAGAAAGAAAGAAGAAAGAAAGAAAGAAGAAAGAAAGACAAAAAAAGAAGAGAGAAAGAAAGAAGAAAGAATGATAGAAGAAAGAAAGAAGAAAGAAAGAATTAAGAAAGAAAGGAGAAAGAAAGAAGAAAGAAAGAAAGACAAAAGAAAGAATAAATAAGAAAGAAAGAAGTAAGAAAGACAGAAAGAATAAAGAGAGAAGAAAGAAAGAAGAAAGAAACAAAGAAGAAAGAATGAAAGAAGAAAGAATGAAGAAAGAAAGAAGTAAGAAAGAAGTAAGAAAGAAGTAAGAATGAAGTAAGAAAGAATTAAGAAAGCAATAAGAAAGAATGAAGAAAGAAAGAAGAAATAAAGAAAGAAGAAAGAATGAAAGAAAGAAGTAAGAAAGAAGTAAGAAAGAAGCAAGAAAGAAAGAAGAAAGAAAGAAGAAAGAAATAAAGACGAAAGAAAGAAGAAAGGAAGAAGAAAGAAGGAAAGAAGTAAGAAAGGAGAAAGAAAGAAGAGAAAGAAAGAGGAAAGAAAGAAGAAAGAAAGAAGAAAGAAAGAAGTAGGAAAGAAAGAAAGAATAAAGAAAGAGAGAAGAAAGAAAGAAGAAAGTAAGAAAGAAGAAAGAATGAAAGAAGAAAGAATGAAGAAAGAAAGAAGTAAGAAAGAAGAAAGGAAGAAGAAAGAAAGAAGTAAGAAAGAAGAAAGAAAGAAGAAAGAAAGAAGAAAGAAAGAAGTAAGAAAGAAGTAAGGAAGAATTAAGAAAGAAAGGAGAAAGAAAGAAGAAAGAAAGAAAGACGAAAGAAAGAACAAAGAAAGAAGAAAGAAAGAAGAAAGAAAGAAAGAAAGAAAGAAAGAAGAAAGAAAGAAAGAAGAAATAAAGAAGGAAATAAAAGAAAGAAGAAAAAAGAAAGAAAGAAAGAAGAAAGAAAGAAGAAAGAAAGAAGAAAGAAAGAAGAAAGAAAGAAGAAAGAAAGAAGAAAGAAAGAAGAAAGGAAGAAGAAAGAAGAAAGAAAAAAGAAAGAAAGAAGTAAGAAAGAAGTAAGAAAGAAGTAAGAAAGAAGTAAGAAAGAAAGAAGAAAGAAATAAGAAAGAAAGAAAGAAGAAAGAAAGAAGAAAGAAAGAAGAAAGAAAAACAAAAGAATGAAGAGAGAAAGAAAGAAGAAAGAAAGAAAGAAGAAAGAAAGAAGAAAGATAGAAGAAAGAAAGAAAGAAGAAAGAAAGAAGAAAGAAATAGGAAAGAAAGAAAGACGAAAGAAAGAAAGATGAAAGAAAGAAAAACGAAAAAAAGAAAGAAGAAAGAAAGAGAGAGGAAAGAAAGTAAGAAGAAAG
>NW_027043794.1:0-30548 GCF_036013475.1 Columba livia
AAAGAAGAAAGAAAGAAGAAAGAAAGAAGAAAGAAAGAAGAAAGAACGAAGAAAGAAAGAAGAAAGAAAGAAGAAAGAAAGAAGAAAGAAGTAAGAAAGAAAGAAAGAAGAAAGAAAGAAGAAATAAAGAAAGAAGTAAGAAAGAAGTAAGAAAGAAAGAAAGAAGAAAGAAAGAAGAAAGAAAGAAGAAAGAAAGAAGAAAGAAGTAAGAAAGAAGTAAGAAATAAGAAAGAAAGAATAAAGAAAGAAGAAAGAAAGAAAGAAGAAAGAAGAAAGAAAGAGAGAGAAGAATGAAGAAAGAAAGAAGAAAGAAAGAAGAAAGAAGAAAGAAAGAAGAAAGAAAGAAGAAAGAAGAAAGAAAGAAGTAAGAAATAAGTAAGAAAGAAGTAAGAAAGAAGTACAAAAGAAATAAGAAAGAAGTAAGAAAGAAAGAAGTAAGAAAGAAGTAAGAAAGTACTAAGAAAGAAAGAAGAAAGAAAGAAGAAAAAAGAAGTTAGAAGTAAGAAGAAGTAAGAAAGAAGTAAGAATGAAGTAAGAAAGAAGTAAGAAAGAAGTAAGAAAATAAGTAAGAAAGTATTAAGAAAGAAGTAAGAAAGAAGTAAGAAAGAAGTACAAAAGAAATAATAAAGAAGTAAGAAAGAAAGAAGTAAGAAAGAAGTAAGAAAGTACTAAGAAAGAAAGAAGAAAGAAAGAAGAAAAAAGAAGAAAGAAAGAAGAAAGAAAGAAGAAAGAAAGAAGAATGAAAGAAGAAAGAAAGAGAAGAAAGAAGAAGAAAGAAAGAAAGAAAGAGGGAAGAAAGAAAGAAGAAAGAAAGAATATATTAGAAAGAAAGAAGAAAGAAAGAGGAAAGAAAGAAAGAAGAAAGAAAAAAGAAATAAAAGAAGAAAGAAAGAAGAAAGAAGAAAGAAGAAAGAAAGAAAGAAGAAAGAAAGAAGAAAGAAAGAAGAAAGAAAGAAGAAAGAAAGAAAGAATTAAGAAAGAAGTAAGAAAGAAGTAAGAGAGAAGTAAGAAAGAAGTAAGAAATAAGTAAGAAAGTATTAAGAAAGAGGTAAGAAAGAAGTAAGAAAGAAGTAAGAAAGAAGTACAAAAGAAGTAAGAAAGAAGTAAGAAAGAAAGAAGTAAGAAAGAAGTAAGAAAGTACTAAGAAAGAAAGAAGAAAGAAAGAAGAAAAAAGAAGTTAGAAGTAAGAAAGAAGTAAGAAAGAAGTAAGAATGAAGTAAGAAAGAAGAAAGAAAGAAGTAAGAAAGAAGTAAGAAAGAAGTAAGAAAGAAGTAAGAAAGAAGTAAGAAAGAAAGAAGAAAGAAGGAAGAAAGAAGTAAGAAAGAAGCAAGAAAGAAGTAAAGAAAGAAGTACGAAAGAAATAAGAAAGAAGTAAGAAATAAGAAAGAAAGAAGTAAGAAAGAAAAAAGAAAGAAGAAAGAAGTAAGAAAGAAGTAAGAAAGAAGTAAGAAAGAAGTAAGAAAGAAAGAAGTAAGAAAAAAGTAAGAAAGAAATAAGAAAGAAGTAAGAAAGAAAGAAGAAAGAAAAAAGAAAGAAAGAAGAAAGAAAGAAGAAAGAAAGAAGTAAGAAAGAAGTAAGAAAGAAGTAAGAAAGAAGTAAGAATGAAGTAGAAAGAAAGAAGAAAGAAAGAAGAAAGAAAGAAGAAAGAAAGTAGAAAGAAAGTAGAAAGAAAGAAAGAAAGAAGAAAGGAAGAAAGAAAGAAGAAAGAAAGAAGAAAGAAAGAAGAAAGAAAGAAGAAAGAAAGAAGAAAGAAAGAAGAGAGAAAGAAGAAAGAAAGAAGAAAGAAAGAAGAAAGAGAGAAGAAAGAGAGAAGAAAGAAAGAAGAAAGAAAGAATATTAGAAAGAAAGAAGAAAGAAAGAATAAAGAAAGAAAGAAGAAAGAAAAAAGAAAGAAAGAAGAAAGAAAGAAGAAAGAAAGAAGAAAGAAAGAAGAAAGAATGAAAGAAGAAAGAAAGAATAAAGAAAGAAGAAAGAAAAGAAGAAGGAAAGAAAAGAATTAAGAAAGAAGTAAGAAAGAACTAAGAGAGAAGTAAGTAAGAAGTAAGAAAGAAGTAAGAAAGAAGTAAGAAAGAAGTAAGAAAGAAAGAAGAAAGAAAGAAGTATGAAGAAGTAAGAAAGAAGTAAGAAAGAAAGAAGTAAGAAAGAAGTAAGAAAGAAGTAAGAAAGAAGTAAGAAAGAAAGAAGAAAGAAAGAAGAAAGAAAGAAGAAAGAAAGAAGTAAGAAAGAAGTAAGATAGAAGTAAGAAAGAAAGAAGTAAGAAAGAAGTAAGAAAGAAGTACGAAAGAAAGAAGAAAGAAAGAAGTTAGAAAGAAGTAAGAAAAGAAGTAAGAATGAAGTTAGAAAGAAGTAAGGAAGAAGTTAGAAATAAGTAAGAAAGTAGTAAGAAAGAAGTAAGAAAGAAAAGTAAGAAAGAAGTAAGAAAGAAGTAAGAAAGAAAGAAGAAAGAAAGAAGTAAGAAAGAAGTAAGAAAGAAGTAAGAAATAAGAGAGAAAGAAGAAAGAAATAAGAAAGAAAGAAGAAAGAAGTAAAAAAGAAGTAAGTAAGAAGTAGAAGAAGAAGTAAGAAAGAAAGAAGTTAGAAAGAAGTAAGAAAGAAGTAAGAAAGAAGTAAGAAATAAGTTAGAAAGAAGTTAGAAAGTAGTAAGAAAGAAGTAAGAAAGAAGAAAGAAAGAAGTAAGAAAGAAAGAAGAAAGAAAGAAGAAAGAAAGAAGAAAGAAAGAAGAAAGAAGAAAGAAGTAAGAAAAAAGTAAGAAAGAAGAAAGAAAGAATAAAGAAAGAAGTACAAAAGAAGTAAGAAAGAAGTAATAAAGAAAGAAGTAAGAAAGAAGTAAGAAAGAAGTAAGAAAGAAAGAAGAAAAAAAGAAGAAAGAAAGAAGAAAAAAGAAGTTAGAAGTAAGAAAGAAGTAAGAAAGAAGTAAGAATGAAGTAAGAAAGAAGAGAGAAAGAAGAAAGAAAGAAGAAAGAAAGAAGTAAGAAAGAAGAAAGAAAGAAGTAAGAAAGAAGTAAGAAAGAAAGAAGAAAGAAGGAAGAAAGAATTAAGAAAGAAGGAAGAAAGAAGTAAGAAAGAAGTACGAAAGAAGTAAGAAAGAAGTAAGAAAGAAGTAAGAAATAAGAGAGAAAGAAGAAAGAAATAAGAAAGAAAGAAGAAAGAAGTAAAAAAGAAGTAAGTAAGTAGTAAGAAAGAAGTAAGAAAGAAAGAAGTTAGAAAGAAGTAAGAAAGAAGTAAGAAAGAAGTAAGAAATAAGTTAGAAAGAAGTTAGAAAGTAGTAAGAAAGAAGTAAGAAAGAAGAAAGAAAGAAGTAAGAAAGAAGCAAGAAAGAAGTAAAGAAAGAAGTACGAAAGAAATAAGAAAGAAGTAAGAAATAGAAAGAAAGAAGTAAGAAAGAAAAAAGAAAGAAGAAAGAAGTAAGAAAGAAGTAAGAAAGAAGTAAGAAAGAAGTAAGAAAGAAAGAAGTAAGAAAAAAGTAAGAAAGAAATAAGAAAGAAGTAAGAAAGAAAGAAGAAAGAAAAAAGAAAGAAAGAAGAAAGAAAGAAGAAAGAAAGAAGTAAGAAAGAAGTAAGAAAGAAGTAAGAAAGAAGTAAGAATGAAGTAAGAAAGAAAGAAGAAAGAAAGAAGAAAGAAAGAAGAAAGAAAGTAGAAAGAAAGTAGAAAGAAAGAAAGAAAGAAGAAAGGAAGAAAGAAGAAGAAGAAAGAAAGAAGAAAGAAAGAAGAAAGAAAGAAGAAAGAAAGAAGAAAGAAAGAAGAGAGAAAGAAGAAAGAAAGAAGAAAGAAAGAAGAAAGAGAGAAGAAAGAGAGAAGAAAGAAAGAAGAAAGAAAGAATATATTAGAAAGAAAGAAGAAAGAAAGAATAAAGAAAGAAAGAAGAAAGAAAAAAGAAAGAAAGAAGAAAGAAAGAAGAAAGAAAGAAGAAAGAAAGAAGAAAGAATGAAAGAAGAAAGAAAGAATAAGAAAGAAGAAAGAAAGAAGAAGGAAAGAAAGAATTAAGAAAGAAGTAAGAAAGAACTAAGAGAGAAGTAAGTAAGAAGTAAGAAAGAAGTAAGAAAGAAGTAAGAAAGAAGTAAGAAAGAAAGAAGAAAGAAAGAAGTATGAAAGAAGTAAGAAAGAAGTAAGAAAGAAAGAAGTAAGAAAGAAGTAAGAAAGAAGTAAGAAAGAAGTAAGAAAGAAAGAAGAAAGAAAGAAGAAAGAAAGAAGAAAGAAAGAAGTAAGAAAGAAGTAAGATAGAAGTAAGAAAGAAAGAAGTAAGAAAGAAGTAAGAAAGAAGTACGAAAGAAAGAAGAAAGAAAGAAGTTAGAAAGAAGTAAGAAAGAAGTAAGAATGAAGTTAGAAAGAAGTAAGGAAGAAGTTAGAAATAAGTAAGAAAGTAGTAAGAAAGAAGTAAGAAAGAAAAGTAAGAAAGAAGTAAGAAAGAAGTAAGAAAGAAAGAAGAAAGAAAGAAGTAAGAAAGAAGTAAGAAAGAAGTAAGAAATAAGAGAGAAAGAAGAAAGAAATAAGAAAGAAAGAAGAAAGAAGTAAAAAAGAAGTAAGTAAGAAGTAAGAAAGAAGTAAGAAAGAAAGAAGTTAGAAAGAAGTAAGAAAGAAGTAAGAAAGAAGTAAGAAATAAGTTAGAAAGAAGTTAGAAAGTAGTAAGAAAGAAGTAAGAAAGAAGAAAGAAAGAAGTAAGAAAGAAAGAAGAAAGAAAGAAGAAAGAAAGAAGAAAGAAAGAAGAAAGAAGAAAGAAGTAAGAAAAAAGTAAGAAAGAAGAAAGAAAGAATAAAGAAAGAAGTACAAAAGAAGTAAGAAAGAAGTAATAAAGAAAGAAGTAAGAAAGAAGTAAGAAAGAAGTAAGAAAGAAAGAAGAAAAAAAGAAGAAAGAAAGAAGAAAAAAGAAGTTAGAAGTAAGAAAGAAGTAAGAAAGAAGTAAGAATGAAGTAAGAAAGAAGAGAGAAAGAAGAAAGAAAGAAGAAAGAAAGAAGTAAGAAAGAAGAAAGAAAGAAGTAAGAAAGAAGTAAGAAAGAAAGAAGAAAGAAGGAAGAAAGAATTAAGAAAGAAGGAAGAAAGAAGTAAAGAAAGAAGTACGAAAGAAGTAAGAAAGAAGTAAGAAAGAAGTAAGAAATAAGAGAGAAAGAAGAAAGAAATAAGAAAGAAAGAAGAAAGAAGTAAAAAAGAAGTAAGTAAGTAGTAAGAAAGAAGTAAGAAAGAAAGAAGTTAGAAAGAAGTAAGAAAGAAGTAAGAAAGAAGTAAGAAATAAGTTAGAAAGAAGTTAGAAAGTAGTAAGAAAGAAGTAAGAAAGAAGAAAGAAAGAAGTAAGAAAGAAAGAAGAAAGAAAGAAGAAAGAAAGAAGAAAGAAAGAAGAAAGAAGAAAGAAGTAAGAAAAAAGTAAGAAAGAAGAAAGAAAGAATAAAGAAAGAAGAAAGAAAGAAGAAAGAAAGAAGAAAGAGAGAAGAGAGAAGAAAGAAAGAAGAATCAAAGAAGAAAGAAAGAAGAAAGAAAGAAGAAAGAAAGAAGAAAGAAGAAAGAAGTAAGAAAAAAGTAAGAAAGAAGAAAGAAAGAATAAAGAAAGAAGTACAAAAGAAGTAAGAAAGAAGTAATAAAGAAAGAAGTAAGAAAGAAGTAAGAAAGAAGTAAGAAAGAAAGAAGAAAAAAAGAAGAAAGAAAGAAGAAAAAAGAAGTTAGAAGTAAGAAAGAAGTAAGAAAGAAGTAAGAATGAAGTAAGAAAGAAGAGAGAAAGAAGAAAGAAAGAAGAAAGAAAGAAGTAAGAAAGAAGAAAGAAAGAAGTAAGAAAGAAGTAAGAAAGAAAGAAGAAAGAAGGAAGAAAGAATTAAGAAAGAAGGAAGAAAGAAGTAAAGAAAGAAGTACGAAAGAAGTAAGAAAGAAGTAAGAAAGAAGTAAGAAATAAGAGAGAAAGAAGAAAGAAATAAGAAAGAAAGAAGAAAGAAGTAAAAAAGAAGTAAGTAAGTAGTAAGAAAGAAGTAAGAAAGAAAGAAGTTAGAAAGAAGTAAGAAAGAAGTAAGAAAGAAGTAAGAAATAAGTTAGAAAGAAGTTAGAAAGTAGTAAGAAAGAAGTAAGAAAGAAGAAAGAAAGAAGTAAGAAAGAAAGAAGAAAGAAAGAAGAAAGAAAGAAGAAAGAAAGAAGAAAGAAGAAAGAAGTAAGAAAAAAGTAAGAAAGAAGAAAGAAAGAATAAAGAAAGAAGAAAGAAAGAAGAAAGAAAGAAGAAAGAGAGAAGAGAGAAGAAAGAAAGAAGAATCAAAGAAGAAAGAAAGAAGAAAGAAAGAAGAAAGAAAGAAAGAAGTAAGAAAGAAGTAAGAAAGAACTAAGAAAGAAGTAAGAAAGAAGTTAGAAAGTAGTAAGAAAGAAGTAAGAAAGAAGTAAGAAAGAAGTAAGAAAGAAAGAAGAAAGAAGAAAGAAAGAAGAAAGAAAGAAGAAAGAAGTAAGAAATAAGAAAGAAAGAATAAAGAAAGAAGAAAGAAAGAAGAAAGAAAGAAGAAAGAAAGAAGAAAGAAAGAGAGAAGAAAGAATGAAGAAAGAAAGAAGAAAGAAAGAAGAAAGAGAGAAGAAAGAGAGAAGAAAGAAAGAAGAAAGAAAGAAGAAAGAAGAAAGAAAGAAGAAAGAAGTAAGAAAGAAGTAAGAAAGAAGTAAGAAAGAAGAAAGAAAGAAAGAAGTAAGAAAAAAGTAAGAAAGAATTAAGAAAGAAGTAAGAAAGAAAGAAGAAAGAAAGAAGAAAGAAAGAAGTTAGAAAGAAGTAAGAAAGAAGTAAGAAAGAAGTAAGAAAGAAGTAAGAAAGAAGTTAGAAAGTAGTAAGAAAGAAGTAAGAAAGAAGTAAGAAAGAAGTAAGAAAGAAAGAAGAAAGAAAGAAGAAAGAAAGAAGAAAGAAGAAAGAAGTAAGAAAGAAGTAAGAAAGAAGAAAGAAAGAATAAAGAAAGAAGAAAGAAAGAAGAAAGAAAGAAGAAAGAAAGAGAGAAGAAAGAAAGAAGAAATAAAGCAGAAAGAAAGAGAGAAGAAAGAAAGAAGAAAGAAAGAAGAAAGAAGAAAGAAAGAAGAAAGAAAGAAAGAAAGAACAAAGAATGGAGAAAGAAAGAAGAGAGAAGAAAGAAAAAATAAAGAAGAAAGAAGAAAGAAAGAAGAAAGAAAGTAGAAAAAAAGAAAGAAAGAAGAAAGAAAGAAAGAAAGAAGAAAGAAAGAAGAAAGAAAGAAGAAAGAAAGAAGAAAGAAAGAACAAAGAAAGAACGAAGAAAGAAAGAAGAAAGTAAGAAGAAAGAAAGAAGTAAGAAAAAAGAAGAAAGAAGTAAGAAAGAAGAAAGAAAGAAGTAAGAAAGAAGTAAGAAAGTATTAAGAAAGAAAGAAGTAAGAAAGAAGTAAGAAAGAAGTAAGAAAGAAAGAAGAAAGAAAGAAGAAAGAAAGAAGAAAGAAAGAAGTTAGAAAGAAGTAAGAAAGAAGTTAGAAAGAAGTAAGAAAGAAGAAAGAAAGAAGTTAGAAAGAAGTAAGAAAAAAGAAGAAAGAAGTAAGAAAGCAGAAAGAAAGAAGTAAGAAAGAAGTAAGAAAGAAGTAATAAAGAAGTAAGAAAGAAGAAAGAAAGAAGTAAGAAAGAAGAAAGAAAGAAGAAAGAAAGAAGTAAGAAAGAAGTAAGAAAGAAGTAAGAAAAAAGTAAGAAAGAAGTAAGAAAGAAAGAAGAAAGAAGTAAGAAAGAAGAAAGAAAGAAGTATGAAATAAGTAAGAAAGAAAGAAGAAAGAAAGAAGAAAGAAAGTAGAAAGAAAGAAAGAAGTAAGAAAGAAGTAAGAATGAAGAAAGAAGAAAGAAAGAAGAAAGAAAGAAGAAAGAAAGAAGAAAGAAAGAAGAAAGAAAGAAGTATGAAAGAAGTAAGAAAGAAGTAAGAAAGAAAGAAGTAAGAAAGAAGTAAGAAAGAAGTAAGAAAGAAGTAAGAAAGAAAGAAGAAAGAAAGAAGAAAGAAAGAAGAAAGAAAGAAGTAAAAAAGAAGTAAGAAAGAAGTAAGAAAGAAAGAAGTAAGAAAGAAGTAAGAAAGAAGTACGAAAAAAAGAAGAAAGAAAGAAGAAAGAAAGAAGAAAGAAAGAAGTTAGAAAGAAGTAAGAAAGAAGTAAGAATGAAGTTAGAAAGAAGTAAGAAAGAAGTTAGAAATAAGTAAGAAAGTATTAAGAAAGAAGTAAGAAAGAAGTAAGAAAGAAGTAAGAAAGAAATAAGTAAGAAAGAAGAAAGAAAGAAGTACAAAAGAAGTAAGAAAGAAGTAAGAAAGAAAGAAGTAAGAAAGAAGTAAGAAAGAAGTAAGAAAAAAAGAAGAAAAAAAGAAGAAAGAAAGAAGAAAAAAGAAGTTAGAAGTAAGAAAGAAGTAAGAAAGAAGTAAGAATGAAGTAAGAAAGAAGAAAGAAAGAAGTAAGAAAGAAGAAAGAAAGAAGTAAGAAAGAAGAAAGAAAGAAGTAAGAAAGAAGTAAGAAAGAAGTAAGAAAGAAAGAAGAAAGAAGGAAGAAAGAATTAAGAAAGAAGGAAGAAAGAAGTAAAGAAAGAAGTACGAAAGAAGTAAGAAAGAAGTAAGAAAGACGTAAGAAATAAGAGAGAAAGAAGAAAGAAATAAGAAAGAAAGAAGAAAGAAGTAAAAAAGAAGTAAGTAAGAAGTAAGAAAGAAGTAAGAAAGAAAGAAGTAAGAAAAAAGTAAGAAAGAAGTAAGAAATAAGTAAGAAAGAAAGAAGAAAGAAAGAAGAAAGAAAGAAGAAAGAAAGAAGTTAGAAAGAAGTAAGAAAGAAGTAAGAAAGAAGTAAGAAATAAGTAAGAAAGAAGAAAGAAAGAAGTAAGAAAGAAGAAAGAGAGAAGAGAGAAGAAAGAAAGAAGATAGAAAGAAGAAAGAAGAAAGAAAGAAGAAAGAAAGAAAGAAAGAATAAAGAAGAAAGAAGAAAGAAAGAAGAAAGAAAGTAGAAAAAAAGAAAGAAAGAAGAAAGAAAGAAAGAAAGAAGAAAGAAAGAAGAAAGAAAGAAGAAAGAAAGAAGAAAGAAAGAAGGAAGAAAAAAGAAATAAAGAAGAAAGAAAGAAGAAAGAAAGAAAGAATTAAGAAAGAAGTAAGAAAGAAGTAAGAAAGAAAGAAAGAAGAAAGGAAGAAGAAAGAAAGAAAGAAGTAAGAAAGAAATAAGAAAGAAAGAAAGAAGAAAGAAAGAAGAAAGAAAGAAGAAAGAAAGAAGAATGAAAGAAGAAAGAAAGAAGAAAGAAAGAAAGAAGTAAGAAAGAAGTAAGAAAGAAGTAAGAAAGAAGTTAGAAAGTAGTAAGAAAGAAGTAAGAAAGAAGTAAGAAAGAAGTAAGAAAGAAGGAAGAAAGAAAGAAGAAAGAAAGAAGAAAGAAAGAAGAAAGAAGTAAGAAATAAGAAAGAAAGAATAAAGAAAGAAGAAAGAAAGAAGAAAGAAAGAAGAAAGAAAGAGAGAAGAAAGAATGAAGAAAGAAAGAAGAAAGAAAGAAGAAAGAGAGAAGAAAGAGAGAAGAAAGAAAGAAGAAAGAAAGAAGAAAGAAGAAAGAAAGAAGAAAGAAGTAAGAAAGAAGTAAGAAAGAAGTAAGAAAGAAGTAAGAAAGAAAGAAGTAAGAAAAAAGTAAGAAAGAATTAAGAAAGAAGTAAGAAAGAAAGAAGAAAGAAAGAAGGAAGAAAGAAGAAAGAAAAAAGTTAGAAAGAAGTAAGAAAGAAGTAAGAAAGAAGTAAGAAAGAAGTAAGAAAGAAGTTAGAAAGTAGCAAGAAAGAAGTAAGAAAGAAGTAAGAAAGAAAGAAGAAAGAAAGAAGAAAGAAAGAAGAAAGAAGAAAGAAGTAAGAAAGAAGTAAGAAAGAAGAAAGAAAGAATAAAGAAAGAAGAAAGAAAGAAGAAAGAAAGAAGAAAGAAAGAGAGAAGAAAGAAAGAAGAAAGAAAGAAGAAAGAAAGAGAGAAGAAAGAAAGAAGAAAGAAAGAAGAAAGAAGAAAGAAAGAAGAAAGAAAGAAAGAAAGAACGAAGAATGGAGAAAGAAAGAAGAGAGAAGAAAGAAAGAATAAAGAAGAAAGAAGAAAGAAAGAAGAAAGAAAGTAGAAAAAAAGAAAGAAAGAAGAAAGAAAGAAAGAAAGAAGAAAGAAAGAAGAAAGAAAGAAAGAATTAAGAAAGAAGTAAGAAAGAAGTAAGAAAGAAGTAAGAAAGAAGTAAGAAAAAAGAAGAAAGAAAGAAGAAAGAAGAAAGAAAGAAAGAAAGAAAGAAAGAAGTAAGAAAGAAGTAAGAAAGAAGTAAGAAAGAAGAAAGAAGAAAGAGAGAAAGAAAGAAGTAAGAAAGAAATTAGAAATAAGTAAGAAAGAATTATGAAATAAGTAAGAAAGAAAGAAGAAAGAAAGAAAGAAGAAAGAAAGAAGAAAGAAAGAAGAAAGAAAAAAAGAAGTAAGAAAGAAGTAAGAAAGAAAGAAAGAAGAAAGAAAGAAGAAAGAAAGAAGAAAGAAAGAAGAAAGAAAGAAGAAAGAAGTAAGAAAGAAAGAAAGAAGAAAGAAAGAAGAAATAAAGAAAGAAGTAAGAAAGAAGTAAGAAAGAAAGAAAGAAGAAAGAAAGAAGAAAGAAAGAAGAAAGAAAGAAGAAAGAAGTAAGAAAGAAGTAAGAAATAAGAAAGAAAGAATAAAGAAAGAAGAAAGAAAGAAGAAAGAAAGAAGAAAGAAAGAGAGAAGAAAGAATGAAGAAAGAAAGAAGAAAGAAAGAAGAAAGAGAGAAGAAAGAGAGAAGAGAGAAAGAAGAAAGAAAGAAGAAAGAAGAAAGAAAGAAGAAAGTAAGAAAGAAAGAACAAAGAAAGAACGAAGAAAGAAAGAAGAAAGAAGAAAGAAAGAATAAAGAAGAAAGAAGAAAGAAAGAAGAAAGAAAGAAGTAAGAAAGTATTAAGAAAGAAAGAAGTAAGAAAGAAGTAAGAAAGAAGTAAGAAAGAAAGAAGAAAGAAAGAAGAAAGAAAGAAGAAAGAAAGAAGTTAGAAAGAAGTAAGAAAGAAGTTAGAAAGAAGTAAGAAAGAAGTAAGAAAGAAGTTAGAAAGTAGTAAGAAAGAAGTAAGAAAGAAGTAAGAAAGAAAGAAGAAAGAAAGAAGAAAGAAAGAAGAAAGATAGAAAGAAGTAAGAAAGAAGTAAGAAAGAAGAAAGAAAGAATAAAGAAAGAAGAAAGAAAGAAGAAAGAAAGAAGAAAGAAAGAGAGAAGAAAGAAAGAAGAAAGAAAGAAGAAAGAAAGAGGGAAGAAAGAAAGAAGAAAGAAAGAAGAAAGAAGAAAGAAAGAAGAAAGAAAGAAAGAACAAAGAATGGAGAAAGAAAGAAGAGAGAAGAAAGAAAGAATAAAGAAGAAAGAAGAAAGAAAGAAGAAAGAAAGAAAGAAAGAAGAAAGAAAGAAGAAAGAAAGAAGAAAGAAAGAAAGAAGGAAGAAAAAAGAAATAAAGAAGAAAGAAAGAAGAAAGAAAGAAGAAAGAAAGAAAGAATTAAGAAAGAAGTAAGAAAGAAGTAAGAAAAAAGAAGAAAAGAAAGAAGAAAGAAGAAAGAAAGAAAGAAAGAAAGAAAGAAGTAAGAAAGAAGTAAGAAAGAAGTAAGAAAGAATTATGAAATAAGTAAGAAAGAAAGAAGAAAGAAAGAAAGAAGAAAGAAAAAAAGAAGTAAGAAAGAAGTAAGAAAGAAAGAAAGAAGAAAGAAAGAAGAAAGAAAGAAGAAAGAAAGAAGAAAGAAAGAAGAAAGAAAGAAGTAAGAAAGAAGAAAGAAAGAAGAAAGAAAGAAGAAAGAAGAAAGAAGTAAGAAAGAAAGAAAGAAGAAAGAAAGAAGAAATAAAGAAAGAAGTAAGAAAGAAGTAAGAAAGAAAGAAAGAAGAAAGAAAGAAGAAAGAAAGAAGAAAGAAAGAAGAAAGAAGTAAGAAAGAAGTAAGAAATAAGAAAGAAAGAATAAAGAAAGAAGAAAGAAAGAGAGAAGAAAGAATGAAGAAAGAAAGAAGAAAGAAAGAAGAAAGAGAGAAGAAAGAGAGAAGAGAGAAAGAAGAAAGAAAGAAGAAAGAAGAAAGAAAGAAGAATGTAAGAAAGAAAGAACAAAGAAAGAACGAAGAAAGAAAGAAGAAAGAAGAAAGAAAAAATAAAGAATAAAGAAGAAAGAAAGAAGAAAGAAAGTAGAAAAAAAGAAAGAAGAAAGAAAGAAAGAAGAAAGTAAGAAGAAAGAAAGAAGTAAGAAAAAAGAAGAAAGAAGTAAGAAAGAAGAAAGAAAGAAGTAAGAAAGAAGTAAGAAAGTATTAAGAAAGAAAGAAGTAAGAAAGAAGTAAGAAAGAAGTAAGAAAGAAAGAAGAAATAAAGAAGAAAGAAAGAAGTTAGAAAGAAGTAATAAAGAAGTTAGAAAGAAGTAAGAAAGAAGTAAGAAAGAAGTTAGAAAGAAGTAAGAAATAAGTAAGAAATAACTAATAAAGAAGTAAGAAAGAAAGAAGTAAGAAAGCAGAAAGAAAGAAGTAAGAAAGAAGTAAGAAAGAAGTAATAAAGAAGTAAGAAAGAAGAAAGCAAGAAGAAAGAAAGAAGTAAGAAAGAAGAAAGAAGTAAGAAATAAGTAAGAAAGAAGTAAGAAAGAAAGAAGAAAGAAAGAAGAAAGAAAGAAGAAAGAAAGAAAGAAAGAAAGAACAAAGAAATAAAGAAGAAAGAAAGAAGAAAGAAAGAAGAAAGAAAGAAGAAAGAAAGAAGAAAGAAAGATGAAAGAAAGAAGAATGAAAGAAGAAAGAAAGAAGAAAGAAAGAAGAAAGAAAGAAAGAAGTTAGAAAGAAGTAAGAAATAAGAAAGAAAGAAGAAAGAAAGAAGAAAGAAAGAAAGAAGTAAGAAAGAAGTAAGAAAGAAGTAAGAAAGAAGTAAGAAAGAAAGAAGAAAGAAAGAAGAAAGAAAGAAGAAAAAAAGAAGAAAGAAAGAAAGAAGAAAGAAGTAAGAAAGAAAGAAAGAAGAAAGAAAGAAGAAAGAAAGAAAGAAGTAAGAAAGAAGAAAGAAAGAAAGAAGAAAGAAAGAAGAAAGAAATAAGAAAGAAGGAAGAAAGAAAGAAGAAAGAAAGAAGAAAGAAAGAAGAAAGAAAGAAAGAAGTAAGAAAGAAGTAAGAAAGAAGTTAGAAAGTAGTAAGAAAGAAGTAAGAAAGAAGTATGAAAGAAGTAAGAAAGAAAGAAGAAAGAAGAAAGAAAGAAGAAAGAAAGAGAGAAGAAAGAAGAAAGAAAGAAAGAAAAAGTAAGAAAGAAGTGAGAAAGAAGTAATAAAGAAGTAAGAAAGAAGTAAGAAAGAAGTAAGAAAGAAGTAAGAAAGAAGTAAGAAAGAAGTAAGAAAGAAAGAAGAAAGAAAGAAGAAAGAAGGAAAGAAGTTAGAAAGAAGTAAGAAATAAGAAAGAAAGAAGAAAGAAAGAAGAAAGAAAGAAAGAAGTAAGAAAGAAGTAAGAAAGAAGAAAGAAGAAAGAGAGAAAGAAAGAAGTAAGAAAGAAGTTAGAAATAAGTAAGAAAGAAGTATGAAATAAGTAAGAAAGAAAGAAGAAAGAAAGAAGAAAGAAAGAAGAAAGAAAGAAGAAAGAAAAAAAGAAGTAAGAAAGAAGTAAGAAAGAAAGAAAGAAAGAAAAAAGAAGTAAGAAAGAAGTAAGAAAGAAGCAAGAAAGAAGTAAGAAAGAAGTAAGAAAGAAGTAAGAAAGAAAGAAGAAAGAAAGAAGAAAGAAAGAAGAAAGAAAGAAGAAAGAAGTAAGAAATAAGAAAGAAAGAATAAAGAAAGAAGAAAGAAAGAAGAAAGAAAGAAGAAAGAAAGAGAGAAGAAAGAATGAAGAAAGAAAGAAGAAAGAAAGAAGAAAGAGAGAAGAAAGAGAGAAGAAAGAAAGAAGAAAGAAAGAAGAAAGAAGAAAGAAAGAAGAAAGAAGTAAGAAAGAAGTAAGAAAGAAGTAAGAAAGAAGTAAGAAAGAAAGAAGTAAGAAAAAAGTAAGAAAGAATTAAGAAAGAAGTAAGAAAGAAAGAAGAAAGAAAGAAGGAAGAAAGAAGAAAGAAAAAAGTTAGAAAGAAGTAAGAAAGAAGTAAGAAAGAAGTAAGAAAGAAGTAAGAAAGAAGTTAGAAAGTAGCAAGAAAGAAGTAAGAAAGAAGTAAGAAAGAAGTAAGAAAGAAAGAAGAAAGAAAGAAGAAAGAAAGAAGAAAGAAGAAAGAAGTAAGAAAGAAGTAAGAAAGAAGAAAGAAAGAATAAAGAAAGAAGAAAGAAAGAAGAAAGAAAGAAGAAAGAAAGAGAGAAGAAAGAAAGAAGAAAGAAAGAAGAAAGAAAGAGAGAAGAAAG
This sequence comes from Columba livia, assembly GCF_036013475.1. Lineage (NCBI taxonomy): Eukaryota > Metazoa > Chordata > Aves > Columbiformes > Columbidae > Columba > Columba livia. The sequence continues at coordinate 14,232 of NW_027043794.1, forward strand.
AAAGAAGAAAGAAAGAAGAAAGAAGAAAGAAAGAAGAAAGAAAGAAAGAAAGAACGAAGAATGGAGAAAGAAAGAAGAGAGAAGAAAGAAAGAATAAAGAAGAAAGAAGAAAGAAAGAAGAAAGAAAGTAGAAAAAAAGAAAGAAAGAAGAAAGAAAGAAAGAAAGAAGAAAGAAAGAAGAAAGAAAGAAAGAATTAAGAAAGAAGTAAGAAAGAAGTAAGAAAGAAGTAAGAAAGAAGTAAGAAAAAAGAAGAAAGAAAGAAGAAAGAAGAAAGAAAGAAAGAAAGAAAGAAAGAAGTAAGAAAGAAGTAAGAAAGAAGTAAGAAAGAAGAAAGAAGAAAGAGAGAAAGAAAGAAGTAAGAAAGAAATTAGAAATAAGTAAGAAAGAATTATGAAATAAGTAAGAAAGAAAGAAGAAAGAAAGAAAGAAGAAAGAAAGAAGAAAGAAAGAAGAAAGAAAAAAAGAAGTAAGAAAGAAGTAAGAAAGAAAGAAAGAAGAAAGAAAGAAGAAAGAAAGAAGAAAGAAAGAAGAAAGAAAGAAGAAAGAAGTAAGAAAGAAAGAAAGAAGAAAGAAAGAAGAAATAAAGAAAGAAGTAAGAAAGAAGTAAGAAAGAAAGAAAGAAGAAAGAAAGAAGAAAGAAAGAAGAAAGAAAGAAGAAAGAAGAAAGAAGTAAGAAATAAGAAAGAAAGAATAAAGAAAGAAGAAAGAAAGAAGAAAGAAAGAAGAAAGAAAGAGAGAAGAAAGAATGAAGAAAGAAAGAAGAAAGAAAGAAGAAAGAGAGAAGAAAGAGAGAAGAGAGAAAGAAGAAAGAAAGAAGAAAGAAGAAAGAAAGAAGAAAGTAAGAAAGAAAGAACAAAGAAAGAACGAAGAAAGAAAGAAGAAAGAAGAAAGAAAGAATAAAGAAGAAAGAAGAAAGAAAGAAGAAAGAAAGAAGTAAGAAAGTATTAAGAAAGAAAGAAGTAAGAAAGAAGTAAGAAAGAAGTAAGAAAGAAAGAAGAAAGAAAGAAGAAAGAAAGAAGTTAGAAAGAAGTAAGAAAGAAGTTAGAAAGAAGTAAGAAAGAAGTAAGAAAGAAGTTAGAAAGTAGTAAGAAAGAAGTAAGAAAGAAGTAAGAAAGAAAAAAGAAAGAAAGAAGAAAGAAAGAAGAAAGATAGAAAGAAGTAAGAAAGAAGTAAGAAAGAAGAAAGAAAGAATAAAGAAAGAAGAAAGAAAGAAGAAAGAAAGAAGAAAGAAAGAGAGAAGAAAGAAAGAAGAAAGAAAGAAGAAAGAAAGAGAGAAGAAAGAAAGAAGAAAGAAAGAAGAAAGAAGAAAGAAAGAAGAAAGAAAGAAAGAAAGAACAAAGAATGGAGAAAGAAAGAAGAGAGAAGAAAGAAAGAATAAAGAAGAAAGAAGAAAGAAAGAAGAAAGAAAGAAAGAAAGAAGAAAGAAAGAAGAAAGAAAGAAGAAAGAAAGAAAGAAGGAAGAAAAAAGAAATAAAGAAGAAAGAAAGAAGAAAGAAAGAAGAAAGAAAGAAAGAATTAAGAAAGAAGTAAGAAAGAAGTAAGAAAAAAGAAGAAAGAAAGAAGAAAGAAGAAAGAAAGAAAGAAAGAAAGAAAGAAGTAAGAAAGAAGTAAGAAAGAAGTAAGAAAGAAGAAAGAAGAAAGAGAGAAAGAAAGAAGTAAGAAAGAAGTTAGAAATAAGTAAGAAAGAATTATGAAATAAGTAAGAAAGAAAGAAGAAAGAAAGAAAGAAGAAAGAAAAAAAGAAGTAAGAAAGAAGTAAGAAAGAAAGAAAGAAGAAAGAAAGAAGAAAGAAAGAAGAAAGAAAGAAGAAAGAAAGAAGTAAGAAAGAAGAAAGAAAGAAGAAAGAAAGAAGAAAGAAGAAAGAAGTAAGAAAGAAAGAAAGAAGAAAGAAAGAAGAAATAAAGAAAGAAGTAAGAAAGAAGTAAGAAAGAAAGAAAGAAGAAAGAAAGAAGAAAGAAAGAAGAAAGAAAGAAGAAAGAAGTAAGAAAGAAGTAAGAAATAAGAAAGAAAGAATAAAGAAAGAAGAAAGAAAGAGAGAAGAAAGAATGAAGAAAGAAAGAAGAAAGAAAGAAGAAAGAGAGAAGAAAGAGAGAAGAGAGAAAGAAGAAAGAAAGAAGAAAGAAGAAAGAAAGAAGAATGTAAGAAAGAAAGAACAAAGAAAGAACGAAGAAAGAAAGAAGTAAGAAAGAAAGAAGAAAGAAAGAAGAAAGAAAGAAGTTAGAAAGAAGTAATAAAGAAGTTAGAAAGAAGTAAGAAAGAAGTAAGAAAGAAGTTAGAAAGAAGTAAGAAATAAGTAAGAAATAACTAATAAAGAAGTAAGAAAGAAAGAAGTAAGAAAGCAGAAAGAAAGAAGTAAGAAAGAAGTAAGAAAGAAGTAATAAAGAAGTAAGAAAGAAGAAAGAAAGAAGTAAGAAAGAAGAAAGAAAGAAGAAAGAAAGAAGTAAGAAAGAAGAAAGAAGTAAGAAATAAGTAAGAAAGAAGTAAGAAAGAAAGAAGAAAGAAAGAAGAAAGAAAGAAGAAAGAAAGAAAGAAAGAAAGAACAAAGAAATAAAGAAGAAAGAAAGAAGAAAGAAAGAAGAAAGAAAGAAGAAAGAAAGAAGAAAGAAAGACGAAAGAAAGAAGAATGAAAGAAGAAAGAAAGAAGAAAGAAAGAAGAAAGAAAGAAAGAAGTTAGAAAGAAGTAAGAAATAAGAAAGAAAGAAGAAAGAAAGAAGAAAGAAAGAAAGAAGTAAGAAAGAAGTAAGAAAGAAGTAAGAAAGAAGTAAGAAAGAAAGAAGAAAGAAAGAAGAAAGAAAGAAGAAAGAAAGAAGAAAGAAAGAAAGAAGAAAGAAGTAAGAAAGAAAGAAAGAAGAAAGAAAGAAGAAAGAAAGAAAGAAGAAAGAAGAAAGAAAGAAAGAAGAAAGAAAGAAGAAAGAAATAAGAAAGAAGGAAGAAAGAAAGAAGAAAGAAAGAAGAAAGAAAGAAGAAAGAAAGAAAGAAGTAAGAAAGAAGTAAGAAAGAAGTTAGAAAGTAGTAAGAAAGAAGTAAGAAAGAAGTATGAAAGAAGTAAGAAAGAAAGAAGAAAGAAGAAAGAAAGAAGAAAGAAAGAGAGAAGAAAGAAGAAAGATAGAAAGAAAAAGTAAGAAAGAAGTGAGAAAGAAGTAATAAAGAAGTAAGAAAGAAGTAAGAAAGAAGTAAGAAAGAAGTAAGAAAGAAAGAAGAAAGAAAGAAGAAAGAAAGAAAGAAGTTAGAAAGAAGTAAGAAATAAGAAAGAAAGAAGAAAGAAAGAAGAAAGAAAGAAAGAAGTAAGAAAGAAGTAAGAAAGAAGAAAGAAGAAAGAGAGAAAGAAAGAAGTAAGAAAGAAGTTAGAAATAAGTAAGAAAGAAGTATGAAATAAGTAAGAAAGAAAGAAGAAAGAAAGAAGAAAGAAAGAAGAAAGAAAGAAGAAAGAAAAAAAGAAGTAAGAAAGAAGTAAGAAAGAAAGAAAGAAAGAAAAAAGAAGTAAGAAAGAAGTAAGAAAGAAGCAAGAAAGAAGTAAGAAAGAAGTAAGAAAGAAGTAAGAAAGAAAGAAGAAAGAAAGAAGAAAGAAAGAAGAAAAAAAGAAGAAAGAAAGAAAGAAGTTAGAAAGAAGTAAGAAATAAGAAAGAAAGAATAAAGAAAGAAGAAAGAAAGAAAGAAGTAAGAAAGAAGAAAGAAGAAAGAGAGAAAGAAAGAAGTAAGAAAGAAGTTAGAAATAAGTAAGAAAGAAGTATGAAATAAGTAAGAAAGAAAGAAGAAAGAAAGAAGAAAGAAAGAAGAAAGAAAGAAGAAAGAAAGAAGAAAGAAAAAAAGAAGTAAGAAAGAAGTAAGAAAGAAAGAAAGAAGAAAGAAAGAAGAAAGAAAGAAGAAAATAAGAAGAAAGAAAGAAGAAAGAAAGAAGAAAGAAAGAAGAAAGAAAGAAAGAAGAAAGAAGTAAGAAAGAAAGAAAGAAGAAAGAAAGAAGAAAGAAAGAAAAAAGAAGTAAGAAAGAAGTAAGAAAGAAGTAAGAAAGAAGTAAGAAAGAGGTAAGAAAGAAAGAAGAAAGAAAGAAGAAAGAAGAAAGAAGTAAGAAAGAAGTAAGAAAGAAGAAAGAAAGAATAAAGAAAGAAGAAAGAAAGAAGAAAGAAAGAAGAAAGAGAGAAGAAAGAAAGAAGAAAGAAAGAAGAAAGAAAGAGAGAAGAAAGAAAGAAGAAAGAAAGAAGAAAGAAAAAAGAAAGAAGAAAGAAAGAAAGAAAGAACAAAGAATGGAGAAAGAAAGAAGAGAGAAGAAAGAAAGAATAAAGAAGAAAGAAGAAAGAAAGAAGAAAGAAAGTAGAAAAAAAAGAAAGAAAGAAGAAAGAAAGAAAGAAAGAAGAAAGAAAGAAGAAAGAAAGAAGAAAGAAAGAAGAAAGAAAGAACGAAGGAAGAAAAAAGAAATAAAGAAGAAAGAAAGAAGAAAAAAAGAAGAAAGAAAGAAAGAAAGAATTAAGAAAGAAGTAAGAAAGAAGAAAGAAAAAAGAAGAAAGAAAGAAGAAAGAAGAAAGAAAGAAAGAAAGAAAGAAAGAAGTAAGAAAGAAGTAAGAAAGAAGTAAGAAAGAAGAAAGAAGAAAGAGAGAAAGAAAGAAGTAAGAAAGAAGTTAGAAATAAGTAAGAAAGAATTATGAAATAAGTAAGAAAGAAAGAAGAAAGAAAGAAAGAAGAAAGAAAAAAAGAAGTAAGAAAGAAGTAAGAAAGAAAGAAAGAAGAAAGAAAGAAGAAAGAAAGAAGAAAGAAAGAAGAAAGAAAGAAGAAAGAAAGAAGTAAGAAAGAAGAAAGAAAGAAGAAAGAAAGAAGAAAGAAGAAAGAAGTAAGAAAGAAAGAAAGAAGAAAGAAAGAAGAAATAAAGAAAGAAGTAAGAAAGAAGTAAGAAAGAAAGAAAGAAGAAAGAAAGAAGAAAGAAAGAAGAAAGAAAGAAGAAAGAAGTAAGAAAGAAGTAAGAAATAAGAAAGAAAGAATAAAGAAAGAAGAAAGAAAGAGAGAAGAAAGAATGAAGAAAGAAAGAAGAAAGAAAGAAGAAAGAGAGAAGAAAGAGAGAAGAGAGAAAGAAGAAAGAAAGAAGAAAGAAGAAAGAAAGAAGAATGTAAGAAAGAAAAAACAAAGAAAGAACGAAGAAAGAAAGAAGAAAGAAGAAAGAAAAAATAAAGAATAAAGAAGAAAGAAAGAAGAAAGAAAGTAGAAAAAAAGAAAGAAGAAAGAAAGAAAGAAGAAAGTAAGAAGAAAGAAAGAAGTAAGAAAAAAGAAGAAAGAAGTAAGAAAGAAGAAAGAAAGAAGTAAGAAAGAAGTAAGAAAGTATTAAGAAAGAAAGAAGTAAGAAAGAAGTAAGAAAGAAGTAAGAAAGAAAGAAGAAAGAAAGAAGAAAGAAAGAAGTTAGAAAGAAGTAATAAAGAAGTTAGAAAGAAGTAAGAAATAAGTAAGAAAGAAGTTAGAAAGAAGTAAGAAATAAGTAAGAAATAACTAATAAAGAAGTAAGAAAGAAAGAAGTAAGAAAGCAGAAAGAAAGAAGTAAGAAAGAAGTAAGAAAGAAGTAATAAAGAAGTAAGAAAGAAGAAAGAAAGAAGTAAGAAAGAAGAAAGAAAGAAGAAAGAAAGAAGTAAGAAAGAAGAAAGAAGTAAGAAATAAGTAAGAAAGAAGTAAGAAAGAAAGAAGAAAGAAGTAAGAAAGAAGAAAGAAAGAAGTAAGAAAGAAAGAAGAAAGAAAGAAGAAAGAAAGAAGAAAGAAAGAAAGAAAGAAATAAAGAAGAAAGAAAGAAGAAAGAAAGAAGAAAGAAAGAAGAAAGAAAGAAGAAAGAAAGAAGAAAGAAAGACGAAAGAAAGAAGAATGAAAGAAGAAAGAAAGAAGAAAGAAAGAAGAAAGAAAGAAAGAAGTTAGAAAGAAGTAAGGAATAAGAAAGAAAGAAGAAAGAAAGAAGAAAGAAAGAAAGAAGTAAGAAAGAAGTAAGAAAGAAGTAAGAAAGAAGTAAGAAAGAAAGAAGAAAGAAAGAAGAAAGAAAGAAGAAAAAAAGAAGAAAGAAAGAAAGAAGAAAGAAGTAAGAAAGAAAGAAAGAAGAAAGAAAGAAGAAAGAAAGAAAGAAGTAAGAAAGAAGAAAGAAAGAAAGAAGAAAGAAAGAAGAAAGAAATAAGAAAGAAGGAAGAAAGAAAGAAGAAAGAAAGAAGAAAGAAAGAAGAAAGAAAGAAAGAAGTAAGAAAGAAGTAAGAAAGAAGTTAGAAAGTAGTAAGAAAGAAGTAAGAAAGAAGTATGAAAGAAGTAAGAAAGAAAGAAGAAAGAAGAAAGAAAGAAGAAAGAAAGAGAGAAGAAAGAAAGAAGAAAGAAAGAAAGAAAAAGTAAGAAAGAAGTGAGAAAGAAGTAATAAAGAAGTAAGAAAGAAGTAAGAAAGAAGTAAGAAAGAAGTAAGAAAGAAGTAAGAAAGAAGTAAGAAAGAAAGAAGAAAGAAAGAAGAAAGAAAGAAAGAAGTTAGAAAGAAGTAAGAAATAAGAAAGAAAGAAGAAAGAAAGAAGAAAGAAAGAAAGAAGTAAGAAAGAAGTAAGAAAGAAGAAAGAAGAAAGAGAGAAAGAAAGAAGTAAGAAAGAAGTTAGAAATAAGTAAGAAAGAAGTATGAAATAAGTAAGAAAGAAAGAAGAAAGAAAGAAGAAAGAAAGAAGAAAGAAAGAAGAAAGAAAAAAAGAAGTAAGAAAGAAGTAAGAAAGAAAGAAAGAAAGAAAAAAGAAGTAAGAAAGAAGTAAGAAAGAAGTAAGAAAGAAGTAAGAAAGAAGTAAGAAAGAAGTAAGAAAGAAAGAAGAAAGAAAGAAGAAAGAAAGAAGAAAAAAAGAAGAAAGAAAGAAAGAAGTTAGAAAGAAGTAAGAAATAAGAAAGAAAGAATAAAGAAAGAAGAAAGAAAGAAAGAAGTAAGAAAGAAGAAAGAAGAAAGAGAGAAAGAAAGAAGTAAGAAAGAAGTTAGAAATAAGTAAGAAAGAAGTATGAAATAAGTAAGAAAGAAAGAAGAAAGAAAGAAGAAAGAAAGAAGAAAGAAAGAAGAAAGAAAGAAGAAAGAAAAAAAGAAGTAAGAAAGAAGTAAGAAAGAAAGAAAGAAGAAAGAAAGAAGAAAGAAAGAAGAAAATAAGAAGAAAGAAAGAAGAAAGAAAGAAGAAAGAAAGAAGAAAGAAAGAAAGATGAAAGAAGTAAGAAAGAAAGAAAGAAGAAAGAAAGAAGAAAGAAAGAAAAAAGAAGTAAGAAAGAAGTAAGAAAGAAGTAAGAAAGAAGTAAGAAAGAGGTAAGAAAGAAAGAAGAAAGAAAGAAGAAAGAAGAAAGAAGTAAGAAAGAAGTAAGAAAGAAGAAAGAAAGAATAAAGAAAGAAGAAAGAAAGAGAGAAGAAAGAAAGAAGAAAGAAAGAAGAAAGAAAGAGAGAAGAAAGAAAGAAGAAAGAAAGAAGAAAGAAAAAAGAAAGAAGAAAGAAAGAAAGAAAGAACAAAGAATGGAGAAAGAAAGAAGAGAGAAGAAAGAAAGAATAAAGAAGAAAGAAGAAAGAAAGAAGAAAGAAAGTAGAAAAAAAAGAAAGAAAGAAGAAAGAAAGAAAGAAAGAAGAAAGAAAGAAGAAAGAAAGAAGAAAGAAAGAAGAAAGAAAGAACGAAGGAAGAAAAAAGAAATAAAGAAGAAAGAAAGAAGAAAGAAAGAAGAAAGAAAGAAAGAAAGAATTAAGAAAGAAGTAAGAAAGAAGTAATAAAGAAGTAAGAAAGAAGAAAGAAAAAAGAAGAAAGAAAGAAGAAAGAAGAAAGAAAGAAAGAAAGAAAGAAAGAAAGAAAGAAGAAAGAAGTAAGAAAGAAGTAAGAAAGGAGTAAGAAAGAAGTAAGAAAGAAGTTAGAAATAAGTAAGAAAGAATTATGAAATAAGTAAGAAAGAAAGAAGAAAGAAAGAAAGAAGAAAGAAAGAAGAAAGAAAGAAGAAAGAAAAAAAGAAGTAAGAAAGAAGTAAGAAAGAAAGAAAGAAGAAAGAAAGAAGAAAGAAAGAAGAAAGAAAGAAGAAAGAAATAAGAAAGAAAGAAGAAAGAAAGAAGGAAGAAAGAAGAAAGAAAGAAGAAAGAAGTAAGAAAGAAAGAAAGAAGAAAGAAAGAAGAAATAAAGAAAGAAGTAAGAAAGAAGTAAGAAAGAAAGAAAGAAGAAAGAAAGAAGAAAGAAAGAAGAAAGAAAGAAGAAAGAAGTAAGAAAGAAGTAAGAAATAAGAAAGAAAGAATAAAGAAGAAAGAAAGAAGAAAGAGAGAAGAAAGAGAGAAGAGAGAAAGAAGAAAGAAAGAAGAAAGAAGAAAGAAAGAAGAAAGTAAGAAAGAAAGAACAAAGAAAGAACGAAGAAAGAAAGAAGAAAGAAGAAAGAAAGAATAAAGAAGAAAGAAGAAAGAAAGAAGAAAGAAAGAAGTAAGAAAGAAGTAAGAAAGTATTAAGGAAGAAAGAAGTAAGAAAGTAGTAAGAAAGAAGTAAGAAAGAAAGAAGAAAGAAAGAAGAAAGCAAGAAGAAAGAAAGAAGTTAGAAAGAAGTAAGAAAGAAGTTAGAAAGAAGTAAGAAAGAAGTAAGAAAGAAGTTAGAAAGAAGTAAGAAATAAGTAAGAAATAACTAATAAAGAAGTAAGAAAGAAAGAAGTAAGAAAGCAGAAAGAAAGAAGTAAGAAAGAAGTAAGAAAGAAGTAATAAAGAAGTAAGAAAGAAGAAAGAAAGAAGTAAGAAAGAAGAAAGAAAGAAGTAAGAAAGAAGTTAGAAAGAAGTAAGAAATAAGTAAGAAAGAAGTAAGAAAGAAAGAAGAAAGAAGTAAGAAAGAAGTATGAAATAAGTAAGAAAGAAAGAAGAAAGAAAGAAGAAAGAAAGTAGAAAGAAAGAAAGAAGTAAGAAAGAAGTAAGAATGAAAGAAAGAAGAAAGAAAGAAGAAAGAAAGAAGAAAGAAAGAAAGAAGAAAGAAGTAAGAAAGAAAGAAAGAAGAAAGAAAGAAGAAAGAAAGTAAGAAGTAAGAAAGAAGAAAGAAAGAAAGAAGAAAGAAAGAAGAAAGAAATAAGAAAGAAGGAAGAAAGAAAGAAGAAAGAAAGAAGAAAGAAAGAAGAAAGAAAGAAGAAAGAAAGAAAGAAGTAAGAAAGAAGTAAGAAAAAAGTTAGAAAGTAGTAAGAAAGAAGTATGAAAGAAGTAGAAAGAAAGAAGAAAGAAGAAAGAAAGAAGAAAGAAAGAGAGAAGAAAGAAAGAAGAAGAAAGAAGAAAGAAAAAGAAGTAAGAAATAAGAAAGAAAGAAGAAAGAAAGAAGAAAGAAAGAAAAAGTAAGAAAGAAGTGAGAAAGAAGTAATAAAGAAGTAAGAAAGAAGTAAGAAAGAAGTAAGAATGAAAGAAGAAAGAAAGAAGAAAGAAAGAAGAAAGAAAGAAGAAAGAGAGAAGAAAGAGAGAAGAAAGAGAGAAGAAAGAGAGAAGAAAGAGAGAAGAAAGAAAGAAAAAGTAAGAAAGAAGTAATAAAGAAGTAAGAAAGAAGTAAGAAAGAAGTAAGAAAGAAGTAAGAAGGAAAGAAGAAAGAAAGAAGAAAAAAAGAAGAAAGAAAGAAGAAAGAAAAAAAGAAGTAAGAAAGAAGTAAGAAAGAAAGAAAGAAGAAAGACAGAAGAAAGAAAGAAAGAAGAAAAAAAGAAGAAAAAAGAAGAAAGAAAGAAGAAAGAAAGAAGAAAGAAAGAAAGAAGAAAGAAGTAAGAAAGAAAGAAAGAAGAAAGAAAGAAGAAAGAAAGAAAAAAGATGTAAGAAAGAAGTAAGAAAGAAGTAAGAAAGAAGTAAGAAAGAAGTAAGAAAGAAGTAAGAAAGAAAGAAGAAAGAAAGAAGAAAGAAGAAAAAAAGAAGAAAGAAAGAAAGAAGTTAGAAAGAAGTAAGAAATAAGAAAGAAAGAATAAAGAAAGAAGTAAGAAAGAAGAAAGAAGAAAGAGAGAAAGAAAGAAGTAAGAAAGAAGTTAGAAATAAGTAAGAAAGAAGTATGAAATAAGTAAGAAAGAAAGAAGAAAGAAAGAAGAAAGAAAGAAGAAAGAAAAAAAGAAGTAAGAAAGAAGTAAGAAAGAAAGAAAGAAGAAAGAAAGAAGAAAGAAAGAAGAAAAAAAGAAGAAAGAAAGAAGAAAGAAAGAAGAAAGAAAGAAGAAAGAAAGAAAGAAGAAAGAAGTAAGAAAGAAAGAAAGAAGAAAGAAAGAAGAAAGAAAGAAAAAAGAAGTAAGAAAGAAGTAAGAAAGAAGTAAGAAAGAAGTAAGAAAGAAGTAAGAAAGAAAGAAGAAAGAAAGAAGAAAGAAAGAAGAAAGAAGTTAAGAAAGAAGTAAGAAAGAAGAAAGAAAGAATAAAGAAAGAAGAAAGAAAGAAGAAAGAAAGAAGAAAGAAAGAGAGAAGAAAGAAAGAAGAAAGAAAGAAGAAAGAAAGAGAGAAGAAAGAAAGAAGAAAGAAAGAAGAAAGAAGAAAGAAAGAAGAAAGAAAGAAAGAAAGAACAAAGAATGGAGAAAGAAAGAAGAGAGAAGAAAGAAAGAATAAAGAAGAAAGAAGAAAGAAAGAAGAAAGAAAGTAGAAAAAAAGAAAGAAAGAAGAAAGAAAGAAAGAAAGAAGAAAGAAAGAAGAAAGAAAGAAGAAAGAAAGAAGAAAGAAAGAAAGAAGGAAGAAAAAAGAAATAAAGAAGAAAGAAAGAAGAAAGAAAGAAAGAATTAAGAAAGAAGTAAGAAAGAAGTAAGAAAGAAGTAAGAAAGAAGTAAGAAAAAAGAAGAAAGAAAGAAGAAAGAAGAAAGAAAGAAAGAAAGAAAGAAAGAAAGAAAGAAAGAAAGAAAGAAGTAAGAAAGAAGTAAGAAAGAAGTAAGAAAGAAGAAAGAAGAAAGAAGAAAGAGAGAAAGAAATAAGTAAGAAAGAATTATGAAATAAGTAAGAAAGAAAGAAGAAAGAAAGAAAGAAGAAAGAAAGAAGAAAGAAAGAAGAAAGAAAAAAAGAAGTAAGAAAGAAGTAAGAAAGAAAGAAAGAAGAAAGAAAGAAGAAAGAAAGAAGAAAGAACGAAGAAAGAAAGAAGAAATAAGTAAGAAAGAAAGAAAGAAGAAAGAAAGAAGAAATAAAGAAAGAAGTAAGAAAGAAGTAAGAAAGAAAGAAGAAAGAAAGAAGAAAGAAAGAAGAAAGAAAGAAGAATGAAAGAAGAAAGAAAGAAGAAAGAAAGAAGTAAGAAAGAAGTAAGAAAGAAGTTAGAAAGTAGTAAGAAAGACGTAAGAAAGAATTAAGAAAGAAAGAAGAAAGAAAGAAGAAAGAAAGAAGAAAGAAAGAAGAAAGAAGTAAGAAAGAAGTAAGAAATAAGAAAGAAAGAAGAAAGACAGAAGAAAGAAAGAAGAAAGAAAGAGAGAAGAAAGAATGAAGAAAGAAAGAAGAAAGAAAAAAGAAAGAGAGAAGAAAGAGAGAAGAAAGAAAGAAGAAAGAAAGAAGAAAGAAAGAAGAAAGTAAGAAAGAAAGAACAAAGAAAGAACGAAGAAAGAAAGAAGAAAGAAGAAAGAAAGAATAAAGAAGAAAGAAGAAAGAAAGAAGAAAGAAAGTAGGAAAAAAGAAAGAAGAAAGAAAGAAAGAAGAAAGTAAGAAGAAAGAAAGAAGTAAGAAAAAAGAAGAAAGAAGTAAGAAAGAAGAAAGAAAGAAGTAAGAAAGAAGTAAGAAAGTATTAAGAAAGAAAGAAGTAAGAAAGAAGTAAGAAAGAAGTAAGATAGAAAGAAGAAAGAAAGAAGCAAGAAAGAAGAAAGAAAGAAGTTAGAAAGAAGTAAGAAAGAAGTTAGAAAGAAGTAAGAAAGAAGTAAGAAAGAAGTTAGAAAGAATTAAGAAATAAGTAAGAAATAACTAATAAAGAAGTAAGAAAGAAAGAAGTAAGAAAGCAGAAAGAAAGAAGTAAGAAAGAAGTAAGAAAGAAGTAAGAAAGAAGTAAGAAAGAAGAAAGAAAGAAGTAAGAAAGAAGAAAGAAAGAAGAAAGAAAGAAATAAGAAAGAAGTAAGAAAGAAGTAAGAAATAAGTAAGAAAGAAGTAAGAAAGAAAGAAGAAAGAAGTAAGAAAGAAGAAAGAAAGAAGTAAGAAAGAAAGAAGAAAGAAAGAAGAAAGAAAGAAGAAAGAAAGAAAGAAAGAACAAAGAAATAAAGAAGAAAGAAAGAAGAAAGAAAGAAGAAAGAGAGAAGAAAGAAAGAAGAAAGAAAGACGAAAGAAAGAAGAATGAAAGAAGAAAGAAAGAAGAAAGAAAGATAAAAGAAAGAAAGAAGTTAGAAAGAAGTAAGAAATAAGAAAGAAAGAAGAAAGAAGAAGAAAGAAAGAAAGAAGTAAGAAAGAAGTAAGAAAGAAGAAAGAAGAAAGAAGAAAGAAAGAAAGAAGTAAGAACGAAGTTAGATATAAGTAAGAAAGAAGTATGAAATAAGTAAGAAAGAAAGAAGAAAGAAAGAAGAAAGAAAGTAGAAAGAAAGAAAGAAGTAAGAAGGAAGTAAGAATGAAAGAAAGAAGAAAGAAAGAAGAAAGAAAGAAGAAAGAAAGAAGAAAGAAAGAAAGAAGAAAGAAGTAAGAAAGAAAGAAAGAAGAAAGAAAGAAGAAAGAAAGAAAGAAGTAAGAAAGAAGAAAGAAAGAAGAAAGAAAGAAGAAAGAAAGAAGAAAGAAAGAAGAAAGAAGGAAGAAAGAAAGAAGAAAGAAAGAAGAAAGAAAGAAGAAAGAAAGAAGAAAGAAAGAAGAAAGAAAGAAAGAAGAAAGGAGTAAGAAAGAAAGAAAGAAGAAAGAAAGAAGAAAGAAAGAAAGAAGTAAGAAAGAAGAAAGAAAGAAAGAAGAAAGAAAGAAGAAAGAAGGAAGAAAGAAAGAAGAAAGAAAGAAGAAAGAAAGAAGAAAGAAAGAAGAAAGAAAGAAAGAAGTAAGAAAGAAGTAAGAAAGAAGTTAGAAAGTAGTAAGAAAGAAGTAAGAAAGAAGTATGAAAGAAGTAAGAAAGAAAGAAGAAAGAAGAAAGAAAGAAGAAAGAAAGAGAGAAGAAAGAAAGAAGAAAGAAAGAAGAAAGAAAGAAGTAAGAAATAAGAAAGAAAGAAGAAAGAAAGAAGAAAGAAAGAAAGAAAAAGTAAGAAAGAAGTGAGAAAGAAGTAATAAAGAAGTAAGAAAGAAGTAAGAAAGAAGTAAGAAAGAAGTAAGAAAGAAGTAAGAAAGAAGTAAGAAAGAAAGAAGAAAGAAAGAAGAAAGAAAGAAAAAGAAAGAAGAAGAAAGAAAGAAGTTAGAAAGAAGTAAGAAATAAGAAAGAAAGAAGAAAGAAAGAAGAAAGAAAGAAAGAAGTAAGAAAGAAGTAAGAAAGAAGAAAGAAGAAAGAGAGAAAGAAAGAAGTAAGAAAGAAGTTAGAAATAAGTAAGAAAGAAGTATGAAATAAGTAAGAAAGAAAGAAGAAAGAAAGAAGAAAGAAAGAAGAAAGAAAAAAAGAAGTAAGAAAGAAGTAAGAAAGAAAGAAAGAAGAAAGAAAGAAGAAAGAAAGAAGAAAAAAAGAAGAAAGAAAGAAGAAAGAAAGAAGAAAGAAAGAAGAAAGAAAGAAAGAAGAAAGAAGTAAGAAAGAAAGAAAGAAGAAAGAAAGAAGAAAGAAAGAAAAAAGAAGTAAGAAAGAAGTAAGAAAGAAGTAAGAAAGAAGTAAGAAAGAAGTAAGAAAGAAAGAAGAAAGAAAGAAGAAAGAAAGAAGAAAGAAAGAAGAAAGAAAGAATAAAGAAAGAAGAAAGAAAGAAGAAAGAAAGAAGAAAGAAAGAGAGAAGAAAGAAAGAAGAAAGAAAGAAGAAAGAAAGAGAGAAGAAAGAAAGAAGAAAGAAAGAAGAAAGAAGAAAGAAAGAAGAAAGAAAGAAAGAAAGAACAAAGAATGGAGAAAGAAAGAAGAGAGAAGAAAGAAAGAATAAAGAAGAAAGAAGAAAGAAAGAAGAAAGAAAGTAGAAAAAAAGAGAGAAAGAAGAAAGAAAGAAAGAAGAAAGAAAGAAGAAAGAAAGAAGAAAGAAAGAAGAAAGAAAGAAAGAAGGAAGAAAAAAGAAATAAAGAAGAAAGAAAGAAGAAAGAAAGAAAGAATTAAGAAAGAAGTAAGAAAGAAGTAAGAAAGAAGTAAGAAAGAAGTAAGAAAAAAGAAGAAAGAAAGAAGAAAGAAGAAAGAAAGAAAGAAAGAAAGAAAGAAAGAAAGAAGTAAGAAAGAAGTAAGAAAGAAGTAAGAAAGAAGAAAGAAGAAAGAAGAAAGAGAGAAAGAAATAAGTAAGAAAGAATTATGAAATAAGTAAGAAAGAAAGAAGAAAGAAAGAAAGAAGAAAGAAAGAAGAAAGAAAGAAGAAAGAAAAAAGAAGTAAGAAAGAAGTAAGAAAGAAAGAAAGAAGAAAGAAAGAAGAAAGAAAGAAGAAAGAAGAAGAAAGAAAGAAGAAATAAGTAAGAAAGAAAGAAAGAAGAAAGAAAGAAGAAATAAAGAAAGAAGTAAGAAAGAAGTAAGAAAGAAAGAAGAAAGAAAGAAGAAAGAAAGAAGAAAGAAAGAAGAATGAAAGAAGAAAGAAAGAAGAAAGAAAGAAGTAAGAAAGAAGTAAGAAAGAAGTAAGAAATAAGAAAGAAAGAAGAAAGACAGAAGAAAGAAAGAAGAAAGAAAGAGAGAAGAAAGAATGAAGAAAGAAAGAAGAAAGAAAAAGAAAGAGAGAAGAAAGAGAGAAGAAAGAAAGAAGAAAGAAAGAAGAAAGAAAGAAGAAAGTAAGAAAGAAAGAACAAAGAAAGAACGAAGAAAGAAAGAAGAAAGAAGAAAGAAAGAATAAAGAAGAAAGAAGAAAGAAAGAAGAAAGAAAGTAGGAAAAAAGAAAGAAGAAAGAAAGAAAGAAGAAAGTAAGAAGAAAGAAAGAAGTAAGAAAAAAGAAGAAAGAAGTAAGAAAGAAGAAAGAAAGAAGTAAGAAAGAAGTAAGAAAGAAGTAAGATAGAAAGAAGAAAGAAAGAAGCAAGAAAGAAGAAAGAAAGAAGTTAGAAAGAAGTAAGAAAGAAGTTAGAAAGAAGTAAGAAAGAAGTAAGAAAGAAGTAAGAAAGAAGTTAGAAAGAATTAAGAAATAAGTAAGAAATAACTAATAAAGAAGTAAGAAAGAAAGAAGTAAGAAAGCAGAAAGAAAGAAGTAAGAAAGAAGTAAGAAAGAAGTAAGAAAGAAGTAAGAAAGAAGAAAGAAAGAAGTAAGAAAGAAGAAAGAAAGAAGAAAGAAAGAAATAAGAAAGAAGTAAGAAAGAAGTAAGAAATAAGTAAGAAAGAAGTAAGAAAGAAAGAAGAAAGAAGTAAGAAAGAAGAAAGAAAGAAGTAAGAAAGAAAGAAGAAAGAAAGAAGAAAGAAAGAAGAAAGAAAGAAAGAAAGAGCAAAGAAATAAGAAGAAAGAAAGAAGAAAGAAAGAAGAAAGAGAGAAGAAAGAAAGAAGAAAGAAAGACGAAAGAAAGAAGAATGAAAGAAGAAAGAAAGAAGAAAGAAAGATAAAAGAAAGAAAGAAGTTAGAAAGAAGTAAGAAATAAGAAAGAAAGAAGAAAGAAGAAGAAAGAAAGAAAGAAGTAAGAAAGAAGTAAGAAAGAAGAAAGAAGAAAGAAGAAAGAAAGAAAGAAGTAAGAACGAAGTTAGATATAAGTAAGAAAGAAGTATGAAATAAGTAAGAAAGAAAGAAGAAAGAAAGAAGAAAGAAAGTAGAAAGAAAGAAAGAAGTAAGAAGGAAGTAAGAATGAAAGAAAGAAGAAAGAAAGAAGAAAGAAAGAAGAAAGAAAGAAGAAAGAAAGAAAGAAGAAAGAAGTAAGAAAGAAAGAAAGAAGAAAGAAAGAAGAAAGAAAGAAAGAAGTAAGAAAGAAGAAAGAAAGAAGAAAGAAAGAAGAAAGAAAGAAGAAAGAAGGAAGAAAGAAAGAAGAAAGAAAGAAGAAAGAAAGAAGAAAGAAAGAAGAAAGAAAGAAGAAAGAAAGAAAGAAGAAAGGAGTAAGAAAGAAAGAAAGAAGAAAGAAAGAAGAAAGAAAGAAAGAAGTAAGAAAGAAGAAAGAAAGAAAGAAGAAAGAAAGAAGAAAGAAGGAAGAAAGAAAGAAGAAAGAAAGAAGAAAGAAAGAAGAAAGAAAGAAGAAAGAAAGAAAGAAGTAAGAAAGAAGTAAGAAAGAAGTTAGAAAGTAGTAAGAAAGAAGTAAGAAAGAAGTATGAAAGAAGTAAGAAAGAAAGAAGAAAGAAGAAAGAAAGAAGAAAGAAAGAGAGAAGAAAGAAAGAAGAAAGAAAGAAGAAAGAAAGAAGTAAGAAATAAGAAAGAAAGAAGAAAGAAAGAAGAAGAAAGAAAGAAAGAAAAAGTAAGAAAGAAGTGAGAAAGAAGTAATAAAGAAGTAAGAAAGAAGT
>NW_027043795.1:0-29802 GCF_036013475.1 Columba livia
GAAAGAAGAAAGGAAGAAGAAAGAAAGAAGAAAGAAAGAGGAAAGAAAGAAGAAAGAAACAAGAAAGAAAGAAATAAAGAAGAAAGAAAGAAGAAAGAAAGAAAAAAGAAAGAAGAAAGAAAGAAGGAAGAAATAAGTAAGAAAGAAGTAACAAAGAAAGAAGAAAGAAAGAAGAAAGAAAGAAGAAAGAAAGAAGTAAGAAAGAAGTAACAAAGAAAGAAAGAAGAAAGAAGAAAGAAGAAAGAAGGAAGAAAGAAAGAAGAATAAAATAAGAAAGAAAGAAGAAAGAAATAAAGAAGAAAGAAAGAAGAAAGAAAGAAAAAAGAAGGAAAGAAAGAAGAAAGAAAGAAGAAAGAAAGAAAGAAGAAAGAAAGAAGAAAGAAAGAAGAAAGAAGAAAGAAGAAAGAAGAAAGAAGAAAGAAGAAAGAAAGAAAGAAGAAAGAAAGGAGAAAGAAAGAATGAAGAAAGAAAGAAAGAAGAAAGAAAGAAGAAAGAAGAAAGAAAGAAAGAAGAAAGAAAGAAGAAAGAAAGAAGCAAGAAGAAGAAAGAAAGAATAAAAAAAAGAAAGAAGAAAGAAAGAAGAAAGAAGAAAGAAAGAAAGAAGAAAGAAGAAAGAAAGAATGAAGAAAGAAAGAAGAAAGAAGAAAGAAAGAAGAAAGAAGAAAGAAAGAAAGATCTTTCTTTCTTACTTCTTCCTTTCTTTTTCTTTCTTCTTTCTTTGTTCTTTCTTTCATTCTTCTTTCTTATTTCATTCTTCTTTCTTTCTTCTTACTTTCTTCTTTCTTTCTTCTTTCTTTCTTCTTTCTTCTTTATTTCTTTCTTTCTTCTTTTTTTCTTTATTCTTTCCTTCTTTCTTCTTTCTTTCTTTCTTCTTTCTTTCTTCTTTCTGTCTTTCTTCTTTCTTTCTTCTTACTTTCTTCTTCCTTTCTTTTTCATTCTTCTTTCTTTGTTCTTTCTTTCTTTGTTCTTTCTTTCTTTCTTCTTTCTTTCTTCTTTCTTCCTTCTTTCTTCTTTCTTCTTTATTCTTTCTTTCTTCTTTCTTTATTCTTTCTTTCTTCTTTCTTTCTTATTTCTTTCTTCTTTCTTTCTTCTTCCTTTCTTTTTCTTTCTTCTCTCTTTGTTCTTTCTTTCTTCCTTTCTTCTTTCTTTCTTCTTTCTTTCTTCTTCCTTTCTTTTTCTTTCTTCTCTCTTTGTTCTTTCTTTCTTCCTTTCTTCTTCCTTTCTTCTTTCTTTCTTCTTCCTTTCTTTCTTTCCTTTTTTCTTTCTATCTTCTTTCATTATTCCTTCTTTCTTTCTTCTTTCTTCTTTCTTTCTTCTTTCTTTCTTCTTTCTTTCTCCTTTCTTTCTTTATTTCCCTCTTTCTTTCTTCTTTCTTAATTTCTTCTTTCTTTCTTCTTTCTTCTTTCTTTCTTCTTTCTTTCTTCTTTCTTTCTAACTTATTTCTTACTTTTTTCTTTATTCTTTTTTTCTTCATTCTTTCTTCTTTCTTTCTTCTTTCTTTCTTCTTTCTTACTTCTTTCTTAATTCTTGCTCACTTCTTACTTTCTTCTTTCTTTCTTCTTTCTTCTTTCTTTCTTCTTTCTTTCCTCTATCTTTCTTTCTTTCTTTCTTTCTTAATTATCTCTTACTTCTTTATTTCTTCATTCTTTCTTGCTTCTTTCTTTCTTTCTTTCATCTTTCTTTCTTCTTTCTTTCTTTCTTCTTTCTTTCTTCTTTCTTTCTTCTATCTTACTTCTTTCTTATTTCTTTCTTACTTCTTTCTTACTTCTTTCTTTCTTCTTTCTTTCTTCTTTCTTTCTTCCTTCTTTTTTCTTTCTTTCTTTCTTCTTTCCTTCTTTCTTCTTTCTTACTTCTTTCTTTCTTCTTTCATTCTTCTTACTTTCTTCCTTCTTTCTTCTTTCTTTCTTCTTTCTTTCTTTCTTCTTTCTTTCTTCTTTCTTTCTTCCTTCTTTCTTTCTTTCATTCTTTCTTCTTTCTTTCTTCTTTCTTTCTTCTTTCTTTCTTCCTACTTTCTTCTTTCTTTCTTTCTTCTTTCTTTCTTATTACATTCTTTCTTCTTTCTTTCTTCTTTCTTTCTTACTTCTTTCTTTCTTCTTTCTTTCTTCTTTCTTTGTTCTTTCTTTCTTCTTTCTTACTTCTTTCTTTCTTCTTTCTTTCTTCTTTCTTACTTCTTTCTTTCTTCTTTCTTTCTTCTTTCTTTCTTTCTTTCTTTCTTTCTTTCTTTCTTTCTTTCTTTCTTTCTTTCTTTCTTTCTTTCTTTCTTCTTTCTTTCTTTCTTCTTTCTTTATTTCTTCTTTCCTTCTTTCTTATTTATTTCTTCTTTATTTCTTCTATCTTTCTTTCTTCTTCCTTTCTTCTTTTTTTCTTCTTTCTTTATTTCTTCTTTCTTACTTCTTTCTTTCTTCTTTCTTACTTCTTTCTTTATTCTTTCTTTCCTCATTCTTTCTTCCTTCTTTCTTCTTTCTTTGTTTCTTCTTTCTTTCTTCTTTCTTTCTTCTTTCTTCTTTCTTTCTTCTTTCTTCTTTCCTTCTTCTTTCTTCCTTATTACTTTCTTTCTTCTTTCTTTCTTCTTTCTTTCTTCTTTCTTTCTTCTTTCTTTCTTCAATCTTTCTTACTTCTTTCTTATTTTCTTTCTTCTATCTTTCTTCTTTCTTACTTCTTTCTTTCTTTCTGCTTTCTTTCTTCTATCTTTCATTCTTCTTTCTTTCTTCTTTCTTCTTTCTTCTTTCTTCTTTCTTCTTTCTTCCTTCTTCTTTCTTCTTTCTTTCTTCTTTCTTTCTTCTTTCTTTCTTCTTTCTTTCTGTCTTCTTTCTTTCTTCTTTTTTTCTACTTTCTTTTTTCTTTCTTTCTTTCTTCTTTCTTACTTCTTTCTTTCTTCTTTCTTCTTTCTTTATTCTTTCTTTCTTCTTTCTTTCTTTCTTCTTTCTTTCTTGCTTCTTTGTTACTTCTTTCTTTCTTTCTTTTTCTTTGTTCTTTCTTACTTCTTTCTTACTTCTTTCTTTTTTCTTTCTTTCTTCTTTCACTCTTCTCTCTTTCTTTCTTCTTTCTTTCTTCCTTCTTTCTTCTTTCTTTCTTCTTCCTTTCTTTTTCTTCCTTCTTTCTTTGTTCTGTCTTTCTTTCTTTCCCCCTTCTTTCTTTCTTCTTTCTTTATTTCTTCTTTTTTTCTTTCTTCTTTCTTTCTTTCTTCTTTCTTTCTTTCTTTCTTTCTTCTTTTTTTCTTCTTACTTTCTTCTTCCTTTCTTTCTTACTTCTTTTTTTCTTCATTCTTTCTTCTTTCTTTCTACTTTCTTTCTTCTTTCTTTCTTCTTTCTTTCTTTATTTCTTCTTTCTTTCTTTCTTTTTTCTTTCTTCTTTCTTCTTTCTTTCTTCTTTCTTAGTTCTTTCTTTCTTCCTTCTTTCCTTCTTCTTTCTTTCTTCTTTCTTTCTTCTTTCTTTCTTCTTCCTTTCTTTTTCTTCCTTCTTTCTTTGTTCTTTCTTTCTTTCTCTCTTTCTTATTTTTTTCTTCTTTATTTCTTCTTCTTTCTTTCTTTCTTTCTTTCTTTCTTTCTTTCTTTCTTCTTTCTTTCTTCCTCCTTTCCTCTTTCTTTCTTCTTTGTTTCTTCTTTCTTTCTTTCTTTCTTCTTTCATTCTTCTTTCTTTCTTCTTTCTTTCTTCTTTCTTCTTTCTTCTTTCTTTCTTCTTTCTTCTTTCTTACTTCTTTCTTTCTTCTTTCTTTATTTCTTTCTTCTTTCTTTCTTTCTTTCTTCTTTCTTTCTTCTTTCTTTCTTTCTTCTTTCTTTCTTTCTTTCTTCTTTCTTTCTTCTTTCTTTCTTTCTTCTTTCTTTGTTCTTTCTTTATTCTTCGTTTCTTTTCCTTTCTCCTTTCTTTGTTCTTTCTTTCTTTCTTTTTTTCTTTCTTTCTTCTTTCTTTATTTCTTCTTTCTTTCTTGTTTCTTTCTTCTTTCTTTCTTCTATCTTTCTTCTTTCTTTCTTCTTTCTTTCTTCTTACTTTCTTGTTTCTTTCTTTATTCTTCTTTCTTTCTTTCTTCTTTCATTCTTTCGTCTTTTTTTCTTTCTTCTTTCTTCCTTTCCGCTTTCTTTCTTTTTTCTTTCTTTCTTCTTTCTTTATTTTTTCTTTCTTCCTTCTTTCTTTCTTTCTTCTTTCTTTCTTCTTTCTTACATCTTTCTTTCTTCTTTCTTTCTTTCTTCTTTCTTTATTCTTTATTTCATCTTTCTTTCTTCTTTCTTTCTTCTTCCTTTCTTCTTTCTTTCTTTCTTCTTTCTTTCTTCTTTCTTTCTTCTTTCTTTCTTCTTTCTTTCTTCTTTCTTTCTGTCTTTCTTCTTTCTTTCTTCTTTCTTTCTTCTTTCTTCTTTCTTCTTTCTTTCTTCTTTCTTACTTCTTTCTTTCTTCTTTCTGTCGTCTTTCTTTCTTCTTTCTTTCTTATTTCTTTCTTTCTTCGTTCTTTCTTTCTTCTTTCTTTCTTCTTTCATTCTTTCTTTCTTCTTTCTTCTTTCTTTCTTCTTTCTTTCTTCTTTCTTTCTTGTTTCTTTCTTCTTTCTTCTTTCTTTCTTTCTTCTTTCTTTCTTCTTTCTTTCTTCTTTTTTCTTCTTTCTTCTTTCTTTCTTCTTTCTTCTTTCTTTCTACTTTCTTTATTTCTTTCTTCTTTCTTTCTTCTTTCTCTCCTCTTTCTTTGTTCTTTCTTCTCTCTTCTTTCTTTCTTCTTTCTTTCTTTCTTTCTTCTTCCTTTCTTCTTTCTTTCTTCTTTCTTTCTTCTTTCTTTTTTCTTTCTTTCTTCTTCCTTTGTTTTCCGTTCTCCTTTCTTTGTTCTTTCTTTCTTTCTGTTTTTTCTTTCTTTCTTCTTTCTTTCTTTCTTCTTTCTTTCTTCTTTCTTTCTTCTTACTTTCTTCTTTCTTTCTTCTTTATTCTTTCTTTCTTTCTTCTTTCATTCTTTCGTCTTTCTTTCTTTCTTCTTTCTTTCTTTCTGTTTTCTTTCTTTTTTCTTTCTTTCTTATTTCTTTCTTCTCTCTTTCTTTCTTCTTTCTTTCTCTCTTCTTTCTTCTTTCCTTCTTCTTTCTTTCTTCTTTCTTTCTACTTTCTTTCTTCTTTCTTTCTTCTTTCTTTCTTTTTTCTTTCTTTCTTCTTTCTTTCTTTCTTCTTTATTTCTCTCTTCTTTCTTCCTTCTTTCTTTCTTTCTTATTTCTTTCTTCTTTCTTTCTTCTTTCTTACTTCTTTGTTTCTTCTTTCTTTCTTTCTTCTTTCTTTCTTCTTTATTTCCTCTTTCTTTCTTCTTTCTTTCTTCTTCCTTTCTTCTTTCTTTCTCTCTTCTTTCTTTCTTCTTTCTTTCTTCTTTCTTTCTTTCTTCTTTCTTCTTTCTTACTTCTTTATCTCTTCTTTCTTTCTTCTTTCTTTCTTCTTTCTTCTTTCTTTCTTCTTTTTTCTTTCTTACTTCTTTCTTTCTTCTTTCTGTATTCTTTCTTTCTTATTTCTTTCTTTTTTCTTTCTTACTTCTTTATTTCTTCTTTCTTTCTTTTTTCTTATTTCTTTCTTTCTTCTTTCTTTCTTCTTTCTTTCTTTCTTCTTTCTTCCTTCTTTCTTTCTTCTTTCTTTCTTCTTTCTTTCTTTCTTCTTTCTTACTTTCTTCTTTCTTTCTTCTTTCTTTCTTCTTTCTTCTTTCTTTCTTCATTATTTCTTTCTTCTTTCATTCTTCTTTCTTTCTTTGTTACTTCTTTCTTACATCTTTCTTTCTTCTTTCTTTCTTTCTTCTTTCTTCTTTCTTTCTTCTTTCTTTCTTCTTTGTTTCGTACTTCTTTCTTTATTCTTTCTTTCTTTCTTCTTTCTTTCTTCTTTCTTTCCTCTTTCTTTCTTCTTTCTTTATTTTCCTTTCTTCTTTCATTCTTCTTTCTTTCCTTCTTCCTTCTGTCTTCATCCTTTCTTCTGTCTTTCTACTTTCTTTCTTCTTTCTTTCTACTTTCTTTCTTCTTTTTTTCTTACTTCTTTCTTATTTCTTTGTTTTTATTTCTTTTTTCTTTCTTTCTTCTTTCTGTCTTCTTTCATTCTTCTTTCTTTCTTATTTCTTTCTTTCTTCATTCTTTCATTCTCCTTTCTTTCTTCTTTCTTTCTTTCTTCTTTCTTATTTATTTCTTCTATCTTCTTTCTTTCTTCCTTCTTTCTTCCTTCTTTCTTTCTTCTTTCTTTTTTCTTTCTTTCTTCTTTCTTACTTACTTTCTTCTTTCTTCTTTTCTTCTTTCTTTCTTCTTTCTTTCTTCTTTCTCTCTTCTATATTTCTTTCTTTCTTCTTTCTTTCTTCATCTTTCTTTCTTCTTTCTTTCTTTGTTACTTCTATTTTACTTCTTTCTTTCTTCTTTCTTTGTTTCTGCTTTCTTTCTTCTTTGTTTCTTCTTTCTTTCTTCTTTCTTTCTTTCTTTCTTTCTTCTTTGTTTCTTCTTTCTTTCTTCTTGCTTTCTTCTTTCTTTCTGTTTTTCTTCTTTCTTTCTTCTTTCTTTCCTCTTTCTTTCTTCTTTCTCTCATCTTCTATGTTTCTTCTTTCTTTCTTCTTTCTTTCTTCTTTCTTTCTTCATAATTACTTCTTTTTTTCTTCTTTCTGTCTTCTTTCTTTCTTCTATCTTTCTTATTTCTTTCTTTCTTCATTCTTTCTTTCATCTTTCTTTCTTCTTTCTTCCTTTCTTCTTTCTTCTTTCTTTCTTGTTTCTTTCTTCTTTATAACTTATTTCTTTCTTTCTTCTTTCTTACTTCTTTCTTTCTTCTTTCTTTCTTGTTTCTTTCTTCTTTCTTTCTTTCTGCTTTCTTTCCTACGTCTTTCTTTCTTCTTTCTTACTTCTTTCTTTCTTCTTTCTTTCTTTCTTTCTTCTTTCTTTCTTCTTTCTTTCTTCTTTCTTTATTCTTCCTTTCTTCTTCGTTTCTTCTTCCTTTCTTCTTTCTTTCTTCTTTCTTTCTTCTTTCTTTCTTGTTTCTTTCTTCTTCCTTCTTTCTTTCTCCTTTGTTTCTTCTTTCTTTCTCCTTTCTTTCTTTCTTCTTTCTTTCTTCTTTCTTTTTTCTTTCTTCTTTCTTTCTCCTTAGTTTCTTCTTTCTTTCTTCTTTCTTTCTTTTTCTTCTTTCTTCATTCTTTCTTTCTTTCTTTCTTCTTTGATTTTTTCTTCTTTCTTTCTTCCTTCTTTTTTCTTCATTCTTCTTTTCTTCTTTCTTTCTTTCTTTCTATCTTCTTTCTCATTTCTTCTTTTTTTATTCCTTCTTTCTTCTTTCTTTCTTGTTTCTTTCTTCTTTCTTTCTTTCTTCTTTCTTTTTTACTTCTTTCTTACTTCTTTCTTACTTCTTTCTTTCTTCTTTCTTTCTTCTTTCTTTCTTCTTTCTTTCTTTCTTTTTTCTTTCTTACTTCTTTATTTCTTCTTTCTTTCTTCTTTCTTACTTCTTTCTTTCTTCTTTCTGTCTTCTTTCTTTCTTCTTTCTTCTTTCTTTCTTCTTTCTTACTTCTTTCTTTCTTCTTTCTGTCTTCTTTCTTTCTTCTTTCTTCTTTCTTTCTTTCTTCTTTCATTCTTTTGTCTTTCTTTCTTTCTTCTTTCTTTCTTCTTCCTTTCTTCTTTCTTTCTCTCTTCTTTCTTTCTTCTTTCTTTCTTCTTTCTTCCTCCATTCTTTCTTCTTTCTTTCTGTCTTTCTTCTTTCTTTCCTCTTTCTTTCTTCTTTCTTTCATCTTCTATCTTTCTTCTTTCTTTCTTCTTTCTTTCTTCTTTCTTTCTTCATAATTACTTCTTTTTTTCTTCTTTCTGTCTTCTTTCTTTCTTCTATCTTTCTTATTTCTTTCTTTCTTCATTCTTTCTTTCTTCTTTCTTTCTTCTTTCTTCCTTTCTTCTTTCTTCTTTCTTTCTTGTTTCTTTCTTCTTTATAACTTATTTCTTTCTTTCTTCTTTCTTACTTCTTTCTTTCTTCTTTCTTTCTTTTTTCTTTCTTCTTTCTTTCTTTCTGCTTTCTTTCCTACGTCTTTCTTTCTTCTTTCTTACTTCTTTCTTTCTTCTTTCTTTCTTTCTTCTTTCTTTCTTCTTTCTTTCTTCTTTCTTTATTCTTCCTTTCTTCTTCGTTTCTTCTTCCTTTCTTCTTTCTTTCTTCTTTCTTTCTTCTTTCTTTCTTGTTTCTTTCTTCTTTTTTTCTTACTTCTTTCTTATTTCTTTCTTTTTATTTCTTTTTTCTTTCTTTCTTCTTTCTGTCTTCTTTCTTTCTTCTTTCTTTCTTATTTCTTTCTTTCTTCATTCTTTCATTCTCCTTTCTTTCTTCTTTCTTTCTTTCTTCTTTCTTATTTATTTCTTCTATCTTCTTTCTTTCTTCCTTCTTTCTTCCTTCTTTCTTTCTTCTTTCTTTTTTCTTTCTTTCTTCTTTCTTTCTTACTTTCTTCTTTCTTCTTTTCTTCTTTCTTTCTTCTTTCTTTCTTCTTTCTCTCTTCTATATTTCTTTCTTTCTTCTTTCTTTCTTCATCTTTATTTCTTCTTTCTTTCTTTGTTACTTCTATTTTACTTCTTTCTTTCTTCTTTCTTTGTTTCTGCTTTCTTTCTTCTTTGTTTCTTCTTCCTTTCTTCTTTCTTTCTTTCGTCTTTCATTCTTCTTTCTTTCTTCTTTCTTTCTTCTTGCTTTACTCTTTCTTTCTGTTTTTCTTCTTTCTTTCTTCTTTCTTTCCTCTTTCTTTCTTCTTTCTTTCATCTTCTATCTTTCTTCTTTCTTTCTTCTTTCTTTCTTCGTTCTTTCTTCATAATTACTTTTTTTTTTTCTTTCTGTCTTCTTTCTTTCTTCTATCTTTCTTATTTCTTTATTTCTTCATTCTTTCTTTCATCTTTCTTTCTTCTTTCTTCCTTTCTTCTTTCTTCTTTCTTTCTTGTTTCTTTCATCTTTATAACTTATTTCTTTCTTTCTTCTTTCTTACTTCTTTCTTTCTTCTTTCTTTCTTGTTTCTTTCTTCTTTCTTTCTTTCTGCTTTCTTTCCTACTTCTTTCTTTCTTCTTTCTTACTTCTTTCTTTCTTCTTTCTTTCTTTCTTCTTCCTTTCTTCTTTCTTTCTTCTTTCTTTCTTCTTTCTTTCTTCTTTCTTTTTTCTTTCTTCTTTCTTTCTCCTTTGTTTCTTCTTTCTTTCTTCTTTCTTTCTTTTTATTCTTTCTTCATTCTTTCTTTCTTTCTTTCTTCTTTGATTTTTTCTTCTTTCTTTCTTCCTTCTTTTTTCTTCATTCTTCTTTTTTTCTTTCTTTCTTTCTTTCTTTCTATCTTCTTTCTCATTTCTTCTTTTTTTATTCCTTCTTTCTTCTTTCTTTCTTGTTTCTTTCTTCTTTCTTTCTTTCTTCTTTCTTTTTTACTTCTTTCTTACTTCTTTCTTACTTCTTTCTTTCTTCTTTCTTTCTTTTTTCTTTCTTCTTTCTTTCTTTCTTCTTTCTTACTTCTTTATTTCTTCTTTCTTTCTTCTTTCTTACTTCTTTCTTTCTTCTTTCTGTCTTCTTTCTTTCTTATTTCTTTCTTATTTCTTTCTTCTTTCTTTCTTTCTTCTTTCTTTCTTACTTCTTTCTTTCTTTCTTCTTTCTTTCTTTTTTTTTCTTCTTTCTTTCTTCTTTCTTTCTTACTTCTTTCTTTCGTCATTCTTTCTTTCTTCTTTCTTACTTCTCTCTTTCTTTCTTCTTTCTTCTTTCTTTCTTCTTTCTTTCTTCTTTCTTTCTTGTTTCTTTCTTCTTTCTTCTTTCATTCTTTCTTCTTTCTTTCTTTCTTCTTTCTTTCTTTCTTCATTCTTTCTTTCTTCTTTCTTCTTTCTTTCTTCTTTCTTTCTTCTTTCTTTCTTGTTTCTTTCTTCTTTCTTCTTTCATTCTTTCTTCTTTCTTTCTTTCTTCTTTCTTTCTTTCTTCATTCTTTCTTTCTTCTTTCTTCTTTCATTCTTCTTTCTTTCTTCTTCCTTTCTTCTTTCTTTCTTCTTTCTTTCTTCTCTCTTTCTTTCTTTCTTCTTGCTTTCTTCTTTCTTTCCTCTTTCTTTCTTCATTCTTTCTTCTTCCTTTCTTCTTTCTTTCTTCTTTCTTTCTTTCTTCTTTCTTCTTTCTTTCTTCCTTCTTTCTTCTTTATTATTTCTTTCTTTCTTCTTTCTTACTTCTTTCTTTCTTCTTTCTTTCTTCTTTCTTTCTTATTTCTTTCTTATTTCTTTTTTCCTTCATTGTTTCTTTCTTCTTATTTTCTTCTTCCCTTCTTCTGTCTTTTTACTTTCTTTCTTCTTTCTTTCTTCTTTCTTTATTTCATTCTTCTTTCTTTCTTTCTTTCTTCCTTCTTTCTGTCTTCTATCTTTCTTCTTTCTTTCTTTCTTCTTTCATTCTTCTTTCTTTCTTACTTCTTTCTTACTTCTTTCTTTCTTCTTTCTTATTTCTTTCTTCTTTCTTTCTTACTTCTTTGTTACTTCTTTCTTACTTCTTTCTTTCTTCTTTCTTTCTTTCTTCTTTCTTTCTTTCTTTCTTTCTTCTTTCCTTCTTTCTTCTATCTTTCTTTATTGATTCTTTCTTCTTCCTTTCTTTTCCTTTCTTCTTTCATTTTTCTTTCTTTCTTTCTTCTTTCTTTCTTCTTTCTTTCTTCTTTATTTCATTCTTTCTTACTTCTTTCTTTCTTCTTCCTTTCTTTCTTCTTTCTTTCTTCTTTCTTTCTTCTTTCTTTCTTCTTTCTTTCTTTCTTATTCCTTTCTTCTTTCGTCCTTCTTTCTTTCTTCTTTCTTTCTTCTTTATTTCTTTCTTTCTTCTTTCTTTCTTCTTTATTTCATTCTTTTTTACTTCTTTCTTTCTTCTCTCTTTCTTCTTTCTTTCTTTCATCTTTCTTTCTTCTTTATTTCTTTCTTTCTTCTTTCTTTCTTCTTTATTTCATTCCTTCTTACTTCTTTCTTTCTTCTTTCTTTCTTCTTTCTTTCTTCTTTCTTCTTTCTCTCTTCTTTCTCTCTTTATTCTTTCTTTCTTCATTCTTTGTTCTTTCTTTCTTCTTTCTTTCTTTCTTCTTTCTTTCCTCTTTCTTTCTTCTTTCTTTCTTCTTTCTTCTTTCTTTCTTCTTTCTCTCTTTCTTCTTCCTTTTTCTTTCTTAGTTCTTTCTTTCTTTCTTCTTTCTTTCTTCCTTCTTTATTTCTGTCTTTCTTCATTCTTTCTTTCTTCTTTCTTTCTTCTTTCTTTCTTTCTTCTTTCTTCATTCCTTATTCTTTCTTTCTTCTTCCTTTCTTTCTTCTTTCTTTCTTTCTTCTTTCTTTCTTTCTTCCTTCTTTCTTTCTTCTTTCTTTCTTCTTTCTTATCTGTTTCTTGTTTCTTTGTTACTTCTCTCTTACTTCATTTCTTCTTTCTTTCTTCTTTCTTTCTTCTTTCTTTCTTCTTTCTTTCTTCTTTCTTTCTTTATTCTAGATTTCTTCTTCCTTTCTTTTCCTTTCTTCTTTCATTTTTCTTTCTTTCTTTATTCTTTCTTTCTTTCTTCTTTCTTTCTTCTTTCTTTCTTTCTTATTTCTTTCTTCTTTCTTTCTTCTTTCTTTCTTGTTTCTTTCTTCTTTCTTTCTTCATTCTTTCTTCTTTCTTTCTTCTTTCTTTCTTTCTTTATTCTTTCTTTCTTCTTTCTTTCTTCTTTCTTTCTTCTTTCTTCTTTCTTTCTTTCTTCTTTTTTTCTTCTTTCTTTCTTCTTTCTTTCTTCTTTCTTCCTTTCTTTCTTCTTTCTTTCTTATATTTTCTTCTTTCTTTCTTCTTTCTTTCTTTTTTCTTTCCTACTCCTTTCTTTCTTCTTTCTTTCTTCTTTCTTTCTTCTTTCTTTCTTCTTTCTTTCTTATTTCTTTCTTACTTCTTTCTTACTTCTTTCTTATTTCTTTCTTTCTTCTTTTTTTTGCTTTCTTCTTTCTTTTTTCTTTCTTTCTTTCTTCTTTCTTTCTTCTTTCTTTCCTCTTTCTTTCTTATTTCTTTCTTTCTTTCTTTCTTCTTTCTTTCTTCTTTCTTTCTTTCTTCTTTCTTTCTTCTTTCTTTCTTCTTTCTTTCTTTCTTCTTTCTTTCTTACTTCTTTCTTACTTCTTTCTTACTTCTTTCTTACTTCTTTCTTTCTTCTTTTTTTTTCTTTCTTCTTTCTTTTTTCTTTCTTTTTTCTTTCTTCCTTCTTTCTTCTTTCTTTCCTCTTTCTTTCTCCTTTCTTTCTTCTTTCTTTCTTCTTTCTTTCTTTCTTCTTTCTTTCTTATTTTTTCTTTTTTCTTTCTACTTCCTTTCTTCTTTCTTCTTTCTTTCTTTATTCTTTCTTTCTTCCTTCATTCTTCTTTCTTTCTTTCTTCTTTCTTTCATCTTTCTTTATTTCTTTCTTCTTTTTTTATTCTTTCTTTCCTTCTTCCTTCTTTCTTACTTCCTTCTTTCTTTCTTCTTTCTTTCTTCTTTCTTATTTCTTTCTTCTTTCTTACTTCTTTCTTACTTCTTTCTTTCTTCTTTCTTTCTTCTTTCTTTATTTCTTTCATTCTACTTTCTTTCTTCTTTCTTTATTTCTTTCTTTCCTCTTTCTTTCTTCTTTCTTTCTTTCTTCTTTCTTTCTTTCTTCCTTCTTTCTTTCTTATTTCTTTCTTCTTTCTTTCTTCTTTCTTATTTCTTTCTTCTTTCTTTCTTACT
Source organism: Columba livia (assembly GCF_036013475.1). NCBI lineage: Eukaryota > Metazoa > Chordata > Aves > Columbiformes > Columbidae > Columba > Columba livia. The sequence goes on from NW_027043795.1 coordinate 12,596, forward strand.
TCTTTCTTACTTCTTTCTTACTTCTTTCTTTCTTCTTTCTTTATTCTTTCTTTCTTCTTTCTTCCATTCTTTCTTTCTTCTTTCCTTCTTTCTTCTATCTTTCTTTATTCTTTCTTTCTTCTTCCTTTCTTTTCCTTTCTTCTTTCATTTTTCTTTCTTTCTTCTTTCTTCTTTCTTCTTTCTTTCTTCTTTCTTTCTTCTTTATTTCATTCTTTCTTTCTTCTTTCTTTCTTCTTTCTATCTTTCTTCTTTCTTTCTTCTCTCTTTCTTATTTCTTTCTTACTTCTTTCTTATTACTTTCTTACTTCTTTCTTACTTCTTTCTTAAATCTTTCTTTATTCTTTCTTTCTTCTTTCTTTCTTCTTTCTTTTTCTTTGTTTCTTTCTTCTTTCTACATTCTTTATTCTTTCTTTCTTCCTTCTTTCTTCTTTCTTTCTTCTTTCATTCTTTCTTTCTTCTCTCTTTCTTATTTTTTCTTCTTTCTTTCTTCTTTCTTTGATTTTTCTTTCCTTCTTCCTTCTTTCTTACTTCTTTCTTTCTTTCTTTTTTCTTTCTTCTTTCTTGCTTCTTTCTTACTTCTTTATTTCTTCTTTCTTTCTTTTTTCTTTCTTTCTTCTTTCTTCCATCTTTCTTTCTTCTTTCTTCTTTCTTTCTTCTTTCTTTCTTCTTTCTTTCTTCTTTCTTTCTTCTTTCTTTCTTCTTTCTTTCTTTCTTCTTTCTCTCTTTCTTCTTTCTTTCTTCTTTCTTTGTTCTTTCTTTCTTCTTTCTTTCCTCTTTCTTTCTTCTTTCTTTCTTCTTTCTTCTTTCTTTCTTCTTTCTTTCTTATTTCTTCTTTCTTTCTTCTTTCTCTCTTTCTTCTTCCTTCCTTCTTTCTTAGTTCTTTCTTTCTTTCTTTCTTCTTTCTTTCTTCCTTCTTTATTTCTGTCTTTCTTCTTTCTTTCTTTCTTCTTTCTTTCTTCTTTCTTTCTTTCTTCTTTCTTCATTCCTTATTCTTTCTTTCTTCTTCCTTTCTTTCTTCTTTCTTTCTTTCTTCTTCCTTTCTTTCTTCCTTCTTGCTTTCTTCTTTCTTTCTTCTTTCTTATCTGTTTCTTGTTTCTTTCTTACTTCTCTCTTACTTCATTTCTTCTTTCTTTCTTCTTTCTTTCTTCTTTCTTATCTGTTTCTTCTTTCTTTCTTACTTCTCTCTTACTTCATTTCTTCTTTCTTTCTTCTTTCTTTCTTCTTTCTTTCTTCTTTCTTTCTATCTTTCTTCTTTCTTTCTTCTCTCTTTATTATTTCTTTCTTCTTTCTTATTACTTTCTTACTTCTTTCTTACTTCTTTCTTAAATCTTTCTTTATTCTTTCTTTCTTCTTTCTTTCTTCTTTCTTTTTCTTTGTTTCTTTCTTCTTTCTTCATTCTTTATTCTTTCTTTCTTCCTTCTTTCTTCTTTCTTTCTTCTTTCATTCTTTCTTTCTTCTCTCTTTCTTATTTTTTCTTCTTTCTTTCTTCTTTCTTTGATTTTTCTTTCCTTCTTCCTTCTTTCTTACTTCTTTCTTTCTTTCTTTTTTCTTTCTTCTTTCTTGCTTCTTTCTTACTTCTTTATTTCTTCTTTCTTTCTTTTTTCTTTCTTTCTTCTTTCTTCCATCTTTCTTTCTTCTTTCTTTCTTCTTTCTTTCTTCTTTCTTTCTTCTTTCTTTCTTCTTTCTTCTTTCTTTCTTCTTTCTCTCTTTCTTCTTCCTTTCTTCTTTCTTAGTTCTTTCTTTCTTTCTTCTTTCTTTCTTCCTTCTTTATTTCTGTCTTTCTTCTTTCTTTCTTTCTTCTTTCTTTCTTCTTTCTTTCTTTCTTCTTTCTTCATTCCTTATTCTTTCTTTCTTCTTCCTTTCTTTCTTCTTTCTTTCTTTCTTCTTTCTTTCTTTCTTCCTTCTTTCTTTCTTCTTTCTTTCTTCTTTCTTATCTGTTTCTTGTTTCTTTCTTACTTCTCTCTTACTTCATTTCTTCTTTCTTTCTTCTTTCTTTCTTCTTTCTTTCTTCTTTCTTTCTTTATTCTTCATTTCTTCTTCCTTTCTTTCCTTTCTTCTTTCATTTTTCTTTCTTTCTTTCTTCTTTCTTTCTTTTTTCTTCTTTCTTTCTTCTTTCTTTCTTCTTTCTTTCTTCTTTCTTTCTTCTTTCTTTCTTGTTTCTTTCTTCTTTATTTCTTTCTTTCTTCTTTCTTTCTTCTTATTTCTTTCTTTCTTTCTTTCTTTCTTTCTTTCTCCTTTCTTTCTTTCTTCTTTATTTTTTCTTCTTCCTTTCTTTCTTCTTTCTTTCTTCTTTCTTTCTTCTTTCTTACTTCTTTCCTAATTCTTTCTTTCGTCTCTCTTTCTTCTTTCTTTCTTTCTTCTTTCTTTCTTCTTTATTTCTTTCTTTCTTCTTTCTTTCTTCTTTATTTCATTCTTTCTTACTTCTTTCTTTCTTCTTTCTTTCTTTCTTTCTTCTCTCTTTCTTCTTTCTTTATTCTTTCTTCTTTCTTTATTCTTTCTTTCTTCTTTCATTCTTCTTTCTTTCCTCTTTCTTTCTTCTTCCTTTCTTCTTTCTTTCTTCTTTCTTACTTTCTTCTTTCTTTCTTTCTTCTTTCTTTCTTCTTTCTTTCTTTCTTCTTTATTTCTTCTTTCTTTCTTTCTTCTTTCTTTCTTCTCTCTTTCTTCTTTCTTTCTTTCTTCTTCCTTCTTTCTTTCTTCTTTCTCTCTTTCTTCTTTCTTTATTCTTTCTTTCTTCTTTCTTTCTTTCTTCTCTCTTTCTTCTTTCTTTCTTTCTTTCTCCTTTCTTTATTCTTTCTTTCTTTCTTTCTTCTTTCTTTCTTTCTTCTTTCTTTCTTCTCTCTTTCTTCTTTCTTTCTTCTTTCTTTCTTCATTCTTTATTCTTTCTTTCTTCTTTCTTTCTTCTTTCTTCTTTCTTTCTTCTCTCTTTCTTCTTTCTTTCTTTCTTCTTTCTTTCCTCTTTCTTTCTTCTTTCTTTCTTCTTTCTTTCTTCTTCCTTTCTTTCTTTCTTCTTTCTTTCTTATTTTTTCTTCTTTCTTTCTTCTTTCTCTCTTTTTTCTTTCCTTCTTCTTTCTTTCTTACTTCTTTATTGTTTCTTTCTTCTTTCTTTCTTCTTTCTTTCTTCTTTCTTTCTTCTTTGTTATTTCTGTCTTTCTTTCTATCTTTTTTTCTTCTTTCTTTCTTCTCTCTTGTTTCTTTCTTACTTCTTTCTTACTTCTTTCTTACTTCTTTCTTTCTTTCTTCTTACTTTCTTCTTTCTTTCTTCGTACTTTCTTCATTCTTTCTTCTTTCTTTCTTCTTCCTTTGTTTTCTCTTTCTTCTTTCTTTCTTCTTTATTTCTTTCTTCTTTCTTTCTTTCTTCTTTCTTTCTTCTCTCTTTCTTGTTTCTTTCTTTCTTCTCTCTTTCTTCTTTCTTTCTTCTTTCTTTCTTCTTTCTTATTTGTTTCTTCTTTCTTTCTTCTTTCTTACTTCTTTCTTTATTCTTTCTTTCTTTCTTCTTTCTTTCTTTCTTTCTTCTTTCCTTCTTTCCTTTATCTTTCTTTATTCTTTCTTTCTTCTTACTTTCTTTTCCTTTATTCGTTCATTTTTCTTTCTTTCTTTCTTCTTTCTTTCTTTCTTTCTTCTTTCTTTCTTCTTTCTTTCTTACTTCTTTCTTTCCTCTTTCTTTCTTCTCTCTTTCTTTCTTCCTTCTTTCTTCTTTCTTTCTTTCTTCTTTCTTTCTTCTTTCTTTTTTTCTTTCTTCTTTCTTTCTTCTTCCTTTCTTTCTTTCCTCTTTCTTTCTTCTTTATTTCATTTTTTCTTACTTCTTTCTTTCTTCTTTCTTTCTTTCTTCTTTCTTTCTTTCTTCTTTCTTTCTTCTTTCTTTCTTCTTTCTTTTTTACTTCTTTATTTTTCTTTCTTTATTTCTTTCTTTATTCTTTCTTTATTCTTTCTTTCTTTCTTCTTTCTTTCTTCTTTCTTTCTTTCTTTCTTCTTAATTTCATTCTTTCTTACTGATTTCTTTCTTCTTTCTTTCTTTTTTCTTTCTTTCTTCTTTCTTCTTTCTTTCTGCTTTCTTACTTTCTTCTTTTTTTCTTTCTTCTTTCTTTCTTCTCTCTTTCTTATTTCTTTCTTTCTTCATTTTTCTTCTTTCTTTATTCTTTTTTTCTTCTTTCTTTCTTTCTTTCTTCTTTCTTTCTTCTTTCTTTCTTCTTTCTTTCTTCTTTTTTTCTTCTTTCTTTCTTTATTCTTTCTTTCTTCTTTCTTTCTTCTTTCTTTCTTCTTTCTTTCTTCTTTCTTTCTTCTTTCTTTCTTTCTATCTTTTTTCTTTCTTTCTTCTTTCTGTCTTCTTTCTTTCTTCTTTCTTTCTTCTTTTTTTCTTTCTTCTTCCTTTCTTCTTTCTTTCTTCTTTCTTTCTTTCTTCTTTCTTTCTTCTTTCTTTATTTCTTCCTTTCTTCTTCCTTTCTACTTTCCTTCTTTCTTCTATCTTTCTTTATTCTTTCTTTCTTCTTCCTTTCTTTTACTTTCTTCTTTCATTTTTCTTTCTTTCTTTCTTCTTTCTTTCTTTCTTCTTTCTTTATTTCTTCTTTCTTTCTTTCTTTCTTCTTATTTTCTTCTTTCTTCTTACTTTCTTTTTTCTTTCTTCTTTCTTTCTTTCCTCTTTCTTCTTTCTTGCTTCTTTCTTTCTTACTTCTTTCTTTCTTCATTCTTTCTTCTTTCTTTCTTCTTTCTTTCTTCTTTCTTCCTTTCTTCTTTCTTCCTTCTTTATTTCTGTCTTTCTTCTTTATTTCATTCTTTCTTACTTCTTTCTTTCTTCTTTCTTTCTTTCTTCTTTCTTTCTTCTTTCTTTCTTCTTTCTTTTTTACTTTTTTCTTTCTTCTTTCTTTCTTCTTTCTTTCTTCTTTGTTTTTTACTTCTTTCTTTCTTCTTTCTTTCTTCTTTCTTTCTTCTTTCTTTCTTCTTTCTTTATTTCTTTCTTTCTTTCTTCTTTCTTTCTTCTTTCTTTCTTCTTACTTTCTTTCTTCTTTCTTCATTCTTTCTTCTTTCTTTCTTTTTTCTTTCCTTCTTCCGTCTTTCTTACTTCTTTCTTTCTTCTTTCTTTCTTCTTTCTCTCTTTCTTATTTCTTTCTTCTTTCTTTCTTCTTTCTTCTTTCTTTCTTCTTTCTTTCTTTCTTTCTTCTTTCTTTCTTCTTTCTTTCTTCTTTCTTTCTTCTTTCTTTATTCTTTCTTCTTTCTTTCTTCTTTCTTTCTTCTTTCCTTATTTCTTTCTTTCTTCTCTCTTTCTTCTTTCTTTCTTTCTATTTTCTTTCTTTCTTTCTTTCTTCCTTCTTTCTTTCTTCTTTCCTATTTCTTTCTTCTTTGTTTCTTACTTCTTTCTTACTTCATTCTTTCTTCTTTCTTTATTCTTTCTTTCCTTCTTCTTTCTTTCTTTCTTCTTTCCTTTCTTTTCCTTTCTTCTTTCATTTTTCTTTCTTTATTTCTTCCTTCTTTCTTTCTTCTTTCTTTCTTCTTACTTTCTTCTTTCTTCTTACTTTCTTCTTTCTTCTTACTTTCTTCTTTCTTTCTTTTTTCTTTTTTCATTCTTTCTTTCCTCTTTCTTCTTTCTTTCTTCTTTCTTTCTTCTTTCTTCTTTCTTTCTTACTTCTTTCTTTCTTCATTCTTTCTTCTTTCTTTCTTTCTTCTTTATTTCTTCTTTCTTTATTTCTTCCTTTCTTCTTCCTTTCTACTTTCCTTCTTTCTTCTATCTTTCTTTATTCTTTCTTTCTTCTTCCTTTCTTTTACTTTCTTCTTTCATTTTTCTTTCTTTCTTTCTTCTTTCTTTCTTTCTTCTTTCTTTATTTCTTCTTTCTTTCTTTCTTTCTTCTTATTTTCTTCTTTCTTCTTACTTTCTTTTTTCTTTCTTCTTTCTTTCTTTCCTCTTTCTTCTTTCTTGCTTCTTTCTTTCTTACTTCTTTCTTTCTTCTTTCTTTCTTCTTTCTTTCTTCTTTCTTTCTTCTTTCTTCCTTTCTTCTTTCTTCCTTCTTTATTTCTGTCTTTCTTCTTTATTTCATTCTTTCTTACTTCTTTCTTTCTTCTTTCTTTCTTTCTTCTTTCTTTCTTCTTTCTTTCTTCTTTCTTTTTTACTTCTTTCTTTCTTCTTTCTTTCTTCTTTCTTTCTTCTTTGTTTTTTACTTCTTTCTTTCTTCTTTCTTTATTCTTTCTTTCTTCTTTATTTCTTTCTATCTTTCTTTCTTCTTTCTTTCTTTAATTCTTCTTTCTTTCTTCTTTCTTTCTTCTTTCTTTCTTGCTTCTTTCTTACTTCTTTATTTCTTCTTTCTTTCTTTTTTCTTTCTTTCTTCTTTCTTTCTTCTTTCTTTCTTCTTTCTTTCTTATTTCTTTCTTCTTTCTTTATTCTTTCTTCTTTCTTTCTTCTTTCTTTCTTTCTTTCTTCTTTCTTTCTTCTTTCTTTCTTCTTTCTTTCTTCTTTCTTTATTCTTTCTTCTTTCTTTCTTCTTTCTTTCTTCTTTCCTTATTTCTTTCTTTCTTCTCTCTTTCTTCTTTCTTTCTTTCTATTTTCTTTCTTTCTTTCTTTCTTCCTTCTTTCTTTCTTCTTTCCTATTTCTTTCTTCTTTGTTTCTTACTTCTTTCTCACTTCATTCTTTCTTCTTTCTTTATTCTTTCTTTCCTTCTTCTTTCTTTCTTTCTTCTTTCCTTTCTTTTCCTTTCTTCTTTCATTTTTCTTTCTTTATTTCTTCTTTCTTTCTTTCTTCTTTCTTTCCTCTTACTTTCTTCTTTCTTCTTACTTTCTTCTTTCTTCTTACTTTCTTCTTTCTTTCTTTTTTCTTTTTTCATTCTTTCTTTCCTCTTTCTTCTTTCTTTCTTCTTTCTTTCTTCTTTCTTCTTTCTTTCTTACTTCTTTCTTTCTTCATTCTTTCTTCTATCTTTCTTTCTTCTTTATTTCTTCTTTCTTTATTTCTTCCTTTCTTCTTCCTTTCTACTTTCCTTCTTTCTTCTATCTTTCTTTATTCTTTCTTTCTTCTTCCTTTCTTTTACTTTCTTCTTTCATTTTTCTTTCTTTCTTTCTTCTTTCTTTCTTTCTTCTTTCTTTATTTCTTCTTTCTTTCTTTCTTTCTTCTTATTTTCTTCTTTCTTCTTACTTTCTTTTTTCTTTCTTCTTTCTTTCTTTCCTCTTTCTTCTTTCTTGCTTCTTTCTTTCTTACTTCTTTCTTTCTTCTTTCTTTCTTCTTTCTTTCTTCTTTCTTTCTTCTTTCTTCCTTTCTTCTTTCTTCCTTCTTTATTTCTGTCTTTCTTCTTTATTTCATTCTTTCTTACTTCTTTCTTTCTTCTTTCTTTCTTTCTTCTTTCTTTCTTCTTTCTTTCTTCTTTCTTTTTTACTTCTTTCTTTCTTCTTTCTTTCTTCTTTCTTTCTTCTTTGTTTTTTACTTCTTTCTTTCTTCTTTCTTTATTCTTTCTTTCTTCTTTATTTCTTTCTATCTTTCTTTCTTCTTTCTTTCTTTAATTCTTCTTTCTTTCTTCTTTCTTTCTTCTTTCTTTCTTGCTTCTTTCTTACTTCTTTATTTCTTCTTTCTTTCTTTTTTCTTTCTTTCTTCTTTCTTTCTTCTTTCTTTCTTCTTTCTCTCTTTCTTATTTCTTTCTTCTTTCTTTATTCTTTCTTCTTTCTTTCTTCTTTCTTTCTTTCTTTCTTCTTTCTTTCTTCTTTCTTTCTTCTTTCTTTCTTCTTTCTTTATTCTTTCTTCTTTCTTTCTTCTTTCTTTCTTCTTTCCTTATTTCTTTCTTTCTTCTCTCTTTCTTCTTTCTTTCTTTCTATTTTCTTTCTTTCTTTCTTTCTTCCTTCTTTCTTTCTTCTTTCCTATTTCTTTCTTCTTTGTTTCTTACTTCTTTCTCACTTCATTCTTTCTTCTTTCTTTATTCTTTCTTTCCTTCTTCTTTCTTTCTTTCTTCTTTCCTTTCTTTTCCTTTCTTCTTTCATTTTTCTTTCTTTATTTCTTCTTTCTTTCTTTCTTCTTTCTTTCCTCTTACTTTCTTCTTTCTTCTTACTTTCTTCTTTCTTCTTACTTTCTTCTTTCTTTCTTTTTTCTTTTTTCATTCTTTCTTTCCTCTTTCTTCTTTCTTTCTTCTTTCTTTCTTTCTTCTTTCTTTCTTACTTCTTTCTTTCTTCATTCTTTCTTCTTTCTTTCTTCTTTCTTTCTTCTTTATTTCTTTCTTCTTTCTTTTTTTCTTCATTCTTTCTTCTCTCTTGTTTCTTTCTTACTTCTTTCTTACTTCTTTCTTACTTCTTTCTTACTTCTTTCTTTCTTTCTTCTTACTTTCTTCTTTCTTTCTTCGTACTTTCTTCATTGTTTCTTCTTTCTTTCTTTTTCCTTTGTTTTCTCTTTGTTCTTTCTTTCTTCTTTATTTCTTTCTTCATACTTTCTTTCTTCTTTCTTTCTTCTCTCTTTCTTGTTTCTTTCTTTCTTCTTTCTTTCTTCTTTCTTTCTTCTTTCTTTCTTCTTTCTTATTTGTTTCTTCTTTCTTTCTTACTTCTTTCTTACTTCTTTCTTTCTTCTTTCTTTATTCTTTCTTTCTTTCTTCTTTCTTTCTTTCTTTCTTCTTTCCTTCTTTCTTTTATCTTTCTTTATTCTTTCTTTCTTCTTACTTTCTTTTCCTTTATTCGTTCATTTTTCTTTCTTTCTTTCTTCTTTCTTTCTTTCTTCTTTCTTTCTTCTTTCTTTCTTAGTTCTTTCTTTCTTCTTTCTTTCTTCTTTCTTTCTTTCTTCCTTCTTTCTTCTTTCTTTCTTTCTTCTTTCTTTCTTCTTTCTTTTTTTCTTTCTTCTTTCTTTCTTCTTCCTTTCTTTCTTTCCTCTTTCTTTCTTCTTTATTTCATTTTTTCTTACTTCTTTCTTTCTTCTTTCTTTCTTTCTTCTTTCTTTCTTTCTTCTTTCTTTCTTCTTTCTTTCTTCTTTCTTTTTTACTTCTTTATTTTTCTTTCTTTATTTCTTTCTTTATTCTTTCTTTCTTTCTTCTTTCTTTCTTCTTTCTTTCTTTCTTTCTTCTTTATTTCATTCTTTCTTACTGCTTTCTTTCTTCTTTCTTTCTTTTTTCTTTCTTTCTTCTTTCTTCTTTCTTTCTGCTTTCTTTCTTTCTTCTTTTTTTCTTTCTTCTTTCTTTCTTCTCTCTTTCTTATTTCTTTCTTTCTTCATTTTTCTTCTTTCTTTATTCTTTTTTTCTTCTTTCTTTCTTTCTTTCTTCTTTCTTTCTTCTTTCTTTCTTCTTTCTTTCTTCTTTTTTTCTTCTTTCTTTCTTTCTTCTTTCTTTCTTCTTTCTTTCTTCTTTCTTTCTTTCTTTCTTTCTTTCTTTCTTTCTTTCTTTCTTCCTTACTTTCTTTCTTCTTTCTTCTCTTTCTTCTTTATTTCATTCTTTCTTACTTCTTTCTTTCTTCTTTCCTTCTTTCTTCTTTCTTTATTCTTTCTTTCTTATTCCTTTCTTTTCCTTTCTTCTTTCATTTTTCTTTCTTTCTTTCTTCTTTCTTCTTTCTTTCTTCTTTCTTTCTTACTTCTTTCTTTCTTCTTTCTTTCTTCTTTCTTTCTTCTTTCTTTGTTCTTTATTTCTTTTTTCTTTCTTTCTTCTTTCTTTCTTTCTTCTTTCTTCCTTCTTTATTTCTTTCTTCTTTCTTTCTTCTTTATTTCATTCTTTCTTACTTCTTTCTTTCTTCTTTCTTTGTTCTTTCTTTCTTCTTTCTTTCTTCTTTCTTTCTTCTTTCTTTCTTTCTTCTTTCTTTCTTTCTTCTTTCTTTCTTCTTTCTTTCTTCTTTCTTTCTTTCTTCTTTCTTCATTCTTTATTCATTCTTTCTTCCTTCTTTTTTCTTTCTTTCTTCTTTCTTTCTTTCTTCTTTCTTTTTTTCTTCTTTCTTTCTTCTCTCTTTCTTGTTTCTTTCTTACTTCTTTCTTACTTCTTTCTTTCTTCTTTCTTTCTTTCTTCTTTCTTTCTTCTTTCTTTCTTCTTTCTTTCTTTCTTTCTTCTTTCTTTCTTCTTTCTTTCTTCTTACTTTCTTTCTTCTTTCTTCATTCTTTCTTCTTTCTTTCTTTTTTCTTTCCTTCTTCCGTCTTTCTTACTTCTTTCTTTCTTCTTTCTTTCTTTCTTCTTTCTTTCTTCTTTATTTCTTTCTATCTTTCTTTCTTCTTTCTTTCTTTCATTCTTCTTTCTTTCTTCTTTCTTTCTTCTTTCTTTCTTCTTTCTTTGTTCTTTCTTTCTTTCTTTCTTTCTTCTTTCTTTCTTTCTTCTTTCTTTCTTCTTTCTTTCTTCTTTCTTTCTTTCTTCTTTCTTCATTCTTTATTCCTTCTTTCTTCTTTCTTTCCTTCTTTCTTCTTTCTTTCTTTCTTCCTTCTTTCTTTCTTCTTTCTTATTTGTTTCTTCTTTCTTTCTTACTTCTTTCTTACTTCTTTCTTTCTTCTTTCTTTATTCTTTCTTTCTTTCTTCTTTCTTTCTTTCTTTCTTCTTTCCTTCTTTCTTTTATCTTTCTTTATTCTTTCTTTCTTCTTCCTTTCTTTTCCTTTCTTCTTTCATTTTTCTTTCTTTCTTTCTTCTTTCTTTCTTCTTTCTTTCTTACTTCTTTCTTTCTTCTGTCTTTATTTTTTCTTTCTTTCTTCTTTCTTTCTTTCTACATTCTTTCTTCTTTCTTTCTTTCTTTCCTCTTTATTTCTTCTTTATTTCATTCTTTCTTACTTCTTTCTTTCTTCTTTCTTTATTATTTCTTTCTTTCTTCTTTCTTTCTTTCTTCTTTCTTTCTTCTTTCTTTCTTACTTATTTCTTTCTGTTTTCTTTCCTTCTTCCTTCTTTCTTACTTATTTCTTTCTTCTTTCATTCTTTCTTCTTTCTTTCTTCTTTCTTTCTTCTTTCTTTCTTCTTTCTTTCCTCTTTCTTTCTTCTTTCTTTCTTCTTACTTTCTTCTTTCTTTCTTCTTTCTTTCTTTCTTTCTTTCTTTCTTTCTTTCTTCTTTCTTTCTTTCTTTCTTTCTTTCTTTCTTTCTTCCTTCTTTCTTTCTTCTTTCTTTCTTCTTTCTTTCTTTCTTCTTTCTTTCTTCTTTCTTTCTTCTTTCTTTCTTCTTCTTTCTTTCTTCTTTCTTTCTTACTTCTTTATTTCTTCTTTCTTTCTTCTTTCTTTCTACTTTCTTTCTTCTTTCTTACTATTTCTTTCTTTCTTTCATCTTTCTTTCTTCTTTCTTTCTTACTTCTTTCTTACTTCATTTCTTCTTTCTTTCCGCTTTCTTTCTTCTTTCTTTCTTCTTACTTTCTTCTTTCTTTCTTCTTTCTTTCTTTCTTTCTTCTTTCTTTCTTTCTTCTTTCTTTCTTCTTTCTTTCTTTCTTCTTTTTTTATTCTTTCTTTCTTCTTTCTTTTTTTCTTCTTTCTTTCTTCATTCTTTATTCTTTCCTTCTTCTTTCTTTCTTCTTTCTTTCTTTCTTTCTTTCTTTCTTTCTTTCTTCTTTCTTTCTTATTTTTCTTCTTTCTTTCTTTTTTCTTTCCTTCTTCCTTCTTTCTTACTTCTTTCTTTCTTCTTTCTTTCTTCTTTCTTTATTCTTTCTTTCTTTCTTCCTTCTTTCTTTCTTCTTTCTTATTTGTTTCTTCTTTCTTTCTTCTTCTTACTTCTTTCTTACTTCTTTCTTTCTTCTTTCTTATTTGTTTCTTCTTTCTTTCTTCTTTCTTACTTCTTTCTTACTTCTTTCTTTCTTCTTTCTTTATTCTTTCTTTCTTCTTTCTTTCTTACTTCTTTCTTACTTCATTTCTTCTTTCTTTCCGCTTTCTTTCTTCTTTTTTTCTTCTTACTTTCTTCTTTCTTTCTTCTTTCTTTCTTTCCTTCTTCTTTCTTTCTTTCTTCTTTCTTTCTTCTTTCTTTCTTTCATCTTTCTTTATTCTTTCTTTCTTCTTGCTTTCTTTCTTCTTTCTTTCTTCTTTTTTTCTTCTTTCATTCTTCTTCCTTCTTTCTTTCTTCTTTCTCTCTTTCTTCTTTCTTTCTTCTTTCTTTTTTTCTTTCTTTCTTTCTTTCTTTCTCTCTTCTTTCTTTCTTCTTTCTTTCTTTCTTCTTTCTTTCTTCTCTCTTTCTTCTTTCTTTCTTCTTTCTTCTTTCTTCTTTCTTCATTCTTTATTATTTTTTCTTCTTCCTTTCTTTCTTCTTTCTTTCTTCTTTCTTTCTTCTCTCTTTCTTATTTTTTTTTCTCTCTTTCTTCTTTCTTCCTTTTTTCTTTCCTTCTTCCTTCTTTCTTACTTCTTTCTTTCTTCTTTCTTTCTTCTTTATTTCTTTCTATCTTTAATTTCTTCTTTCTTTCTTCATTCTTCTTTCTTTCCTCTTTCTTTCTTCTTTCTTTCTTCTTTCTTTCTACTTTCTTTCTTCTTTCTTTCTTTCTTCATTCTTTCTTCTTTCTTTCTTTCTTCTTTCTTTCTTCTTTCTTTCTTCTTTCTTTCTTCCTTCTTCATTCTTTCTTCTTTCTTTCTTCTTTCTTTCTTCTTTCTTTCTTTCTTTCTTCTTTCTTTCTTATTTTTTCTTCTTTCTTTCTTCTTTCTTTGTTTTTTCTTTCCTTCTTCTTTCTTTCTTACTTCTTTCTTTCTTCTTTCTTTCTTTCTTCTTTCTTTCTTCTTTCTTTCTTCTTTCTTTCTTCTTTCTTTCTTTCTTTCTCTATTCTTTCTTTCTACTTTCTTTCTTCTTTCTTTCTTTCTTCTTTCTTACTTCTTTCTTTCTTTCTTCTTTCTTTCTTCATTCTTTCTTCTTTCTTTCTTTCTTTCTTCTTTCTTTCTTCTCTCTTTCTTCTTTTTTCTTCTTTCTTTCTTCTTTCTTTCTTTCTTCTTTCTTAATTATTTTTTCTTCTTTCTTTCTTCTTTCTTTTTTTTTTTCTTTCCTTCTTCTTTCCTTCTTACTTCTTTCTTTCTTCTTTCTTTCTACTTTCTTCTTCCTTTCTTCTTTATTTCTTCTTTCCTTCTTTTTTCTTTCTTCTTTCTTTGTTCTTTCTTTCTTTCTTCTTTCTTTCTTCTTTCTTTATTTCTTTCTTTCTTCTTTCTTTATTCTTTCTTTCTTTCTTCTTTCTTTCTTTCTTCTTTCTTTCTTCTTTCTTTCTTCTTTCTTTCTTCTTTCTTATTTCTTTCTTCTTTCTTTCTTACTTCTTTCTTACTTCTTTGTTTATTCTTTCTTTATTCTTTCTTTCTTTCTTCTCTCTTTCTTCTTTCCTTCTTTCTTCTATCTTTCTTTATTCTTTCTTTCTTCTTCCTTTCTTTTCCTTTCTTCTTTCATTTTCTTTCTTTCTTTCTTCTTTCTTTATTTCTTCTTTCTTTATTTCTTCTTTCTTTCTTTCTTCTTATTTTCTTATTTCTTCTTTCTTTCTTATTTCTTTATTATTTCTTTCCTCTTTCTTTCTTCTTACTTTCTTACTTCTTTCTTTCTTCTTTCTTTCTTATTTCTTTCTTTCTTCTTTCTTTATTCTTTCTTTCTTTCTTCTTTTTTTCTTCTTTCTTTCTTCCTTCTCTCTTTCTTCTTTCTTTCTTTCTTCTTTCTTTCTTCATACTTTATTGTTTCTTTCTTCTTTCTTTCTTCTTTCTTTCTTTCTTTCTTCTTTCTTTCTTCTCTCTTTCTTCTTTCTTTCTTTCTTCTTTCTTTCTTCATACTTTATTGTTTCTTTCTTCTTTCTTTCTTATTTCTTCTTTATTTCTTCTTTCTTTCTATCTTTCTTTTTGTTCTTTCTTTCTTCTTTCTTTCTTCTTTCTTTCTTCTTTCTTTCTTCTTTCTTTCTTCTTTCTTTCTTTCTTCTTTCTTTCTTCTTTCTTTCTTTCTTTCTTCTTTCTTTCTTCTTTCTTTCTTATTTTTTTCTTCTTTCTTCTTCTTTCTTTCTTTTTCTTTCCTTCTTCTTTCTTTCTTACTTCTTTCTTTCTTCTTTCTTTCTTCTTTCTTTCTTCTTTCTTTCTTTCTTTCTCTATTCTTTCTTTCTACTTTCTTTCTTCTTTCTTTCTTTCTTCTTTCTTTCTTCTTTCTTTCTTTCTTCTTTCTTTCTTCATTCTTTCTTCTTTCTTTCTTTCTTCTTTCTTTCTTCTCTCTTTCATCTTTTTTCTTCTTTCTTTCTTCTTTCTTTCTTTCTTTCTTTCTTCTTTCTTTCTTATTTTTCTTCTTTCTTTCTTACTTCTTTCTTACTTCTTTCTTATCTTCTTATTCTTTCTTTCTTTCTTCTCTCTTTCTTTCTTTCTCTGTCCTTCTCTTCTTCTATCTTCTTTATTCTTTCTTTCTTCTTCCTTTCTTTTCCTTTCTTCTTTCATTTTTCTTTCTTTCTTTCTTCTTTCTTATTTCTTTGTTCTTTCTTTCTTTCTTCTTTCCTCATTCTTTCTTCTTTCTTTCTTCTTTCTTTCTTTCTTCTTTCTTTCTTTTTTATTTCTTTCTTTCTTCTTTCTTTCTTCTTTATTTCATTCTTTCTTACTTCTTTCTTTCTTTCTTTCTTTCTTTTTCTTTCTTCTTTCTTTCTTCTTTCTTTATTTCTTTCTTTCTTCTTTCTTTCTTCTTTCTTTCTTTCTTCTTTCTTTCCTTCTTCCTTCTTTCTTTCTTCTTTCTTTCTTCTATCTAATTTCTTTCTTCTTTCTTTCTTACTTCTTTCTTACTTCTTTCATTCTTCTTTCTTTCTTCTCTCTTTATTCTTTCTTTCTTTCGTCTTTCTTTCTTTCTTTTTCTTTCCTTCTTTCTTCTATCTTTCTTTATTCTTTCGTTCTTCTTCCTTTCTTTTCCTTTTTTCTTTCATTTTTCTTTCTTTCTTCTTAATTGCTTCTTCCTTCTTTCTTTCTTCTTTCTTTCGTCTTTCTTCTTTCTTTCTTCTTTCTTTCTTTCTTCTTTCTTCTTTCTTTCTTCTTTCTTTCTTCTTTCTTTCTTTCTTACTTCTTTCTTTCTTTTTTATTTTTTAATCTTTCTTTCTTCTCTCTTTCTTCTTTCTTTCTTTCTTACTTCTTTCTTATTTTTTTATTCTTTCTTTCTTCTCTCTTTCTTTTTCTTTCCTTATTCTTTCTTTCTTACTTCTTTCTTTCTTCTTTCTTTCTTCTTTCTTCTTTCTTTCTTCTTTATTACTTCTTTCTTTCTTTCTTTCTTTCTTCTTTCTTTCTTCTTTCTTTCTTCTTTCTTTCTTTCTTGTTTCTTTCTTCTTTCTTTCTTTCTTCTTTCTTTCTTCATTCTTTCTTCTTTCTTTCTTTCTTCTTTCTTTCTTCATTCTTTCTTCTTTCTTTCTTCTTTCTTTCTTCTTTCTTCTTTCTTTCTTCTTTCTTTCTTTCTTCTTTCTTTCTTCTTTCTTTCTTTCTTATTTCTTTCTTCTTATTTCTTTCTTTCTTCTTTCTTCTTTATTTCATTCTTTCCTACTTCTTTCTTTCTTTCTTGTTTCTTTCTTCTTTCTTTCTTCTTTATTTGTTTCTTTCTTCTTTCTTCTTAATTTCATTCTTTCTTACTTCTTTCTTTCTTCTTTCTTTCTTCTTTCTTTCTTCTTTCTTTCTTCTTTCTTTCTTCTTTCTTTCTTTCTTATTTCTTTCTTTCTTCTTTCTTTCTTCTCTCGTTCTTCTTTGTTTCTTACTTCTTTCTTACTTCTTTCTTACTTCTTTCTTAAATTTTCTTTCTTCTTTCTTACTTCTTTCTTTCTTTCTTTCTTTCTTTCTTTCTGCTTTATTTCTTGCTTCTTTCTTTCTTTTTTCTGTCTATCTTTCTTCTTTCTTTCTTTGTTCTTTCTTTGTTCTTTCTTTCTTCTTTCTTTCTTACCTTTTTCTTACTTCTTTCTTCTTTCTTTCTTCTTTCTTTCTTTCTTCTATCTTTCTTCTTTCCTACTTCTTTCTTCCTTCTTTCTTTCTTCTTTCTTTCTTTCTTTCTACTTTCTTTCTTGCTTCATTCTTTCTTTCTTATGTCTTTCTTTCTTCTTTCTTTCTTTGTTCTTTCTTTGTTCTTTCTTGATTCTTTCTTTCTTAATTTTACTTTACATCTGTCTTTCTTCGTTCTTTCTTTCTTCTTTCTTTCTTTCTTCTTTCTTTCTTTCTTCTTTCTTTCTTCATTCTTTCTTCTTTCTTTCTTCTTTCTTTCTTTCTTCTTTCACTTCTTTCTTTTTTCTTTCTTTCTTCTTTCTTTCTTCTTTTACACTTTTTTATTTCTTTCTTCTTTCTTTCTTCTTTCTTTCTTCTTTCTTTATTCTTTCTTTCATTTTTCTATCTTTCTTTCTTATTTCTTTCTTCTTTCCTTCTTCTTTCTTTCTTTCTTTCTTCTTTTTCTTTCTTTCTTCGTTCTTTCTTCTTTCTTTCTTCTTTCTTAATTTCTACTTTCTTACTTCATTCTTACTTCTTTCTTTCTTCTTTCTTTCTTCTTTCTTCTTTCTTTCTTTCTTCTTTCTTTCTTTCTTCTTTCTTTCTTCTATCTTTCTTCTTTCTTCCTTCTTTCTTTCTTCTTTCTTGCTTACTTCTTTCTTTCTTACTTCTTTCTTACTTCTCTCTTTCTTCTTTCTTTCTTTCTTCTTTCTTTCTTCTTTCTTACTTCCTTCTTTCTTCTTTCCTTCTTTCTCCTTTCTTTCTTACATCTTTCTTACTTCTTCCTTTCTTCTTTATTTCTTCTTTTTCTTTATTCTTTCTTTCTTCTTTCTTTCTTCTTTCTTCTTTCTTTCTTTCTTTTTTCTTTCTTCTTTCTTTCTTCTTTCTTTCTTCTTTATTTCATCTTTCTTTCTTCTTTCCTTCTTTCTTTCTTCTTTCTTTGTTCTTTCTTTCTTCTTTCTTTCTTATTTCTTTCTTCTTTCTTCTTTCATTCTTCTTCCTTTCTTACTTTCTTACTTCTTTCTTACTTCTTTCTCTCTTCTTTCTTTCTTCTTTCTTTCTTCTTCTTTCTTTCTACTTTCTTTCTTCTTTCTTTCTTCTTACATTCTTTCTTTCTTCTTTCTTTCCTACTTCTTTCTTTCTTATTTCTTTCTTCATTCTTTTTTTCTTTCTTCTATATTTCTTTCTTCTCTCCTTCTTCGTTCTTTCTTTCTTCTTTCTTTCTTCTTTCTGCTTCCTTTCTTCTTCTTCCTCCTTTCTTCGTTCTTTCTTTCTTCTTTCTCTTTCTTCTTAATTTCTTTCTTATTTCTTCTTTCTTTCTTCTTTCTTTCTTCTTTCTTTCTTACTTTCTTCTTTCTTTCTGCTTTCTTTCTTCTTTCTTTCTTCTTTCTTTCTTCTCTCTTTCTTTCTTCTATCTTTCTTCTTTCTTTCATCTTTCTCTCTTTTTTCTTTCTTTCTTCTTT
>NW_027043796.1:0-29721 GCF_036013475.1 Columba livia
TCCCCATATTCCCTCTCCCTATGTCCCCATGTCTGTCCCTGTCTGTCCCTATGTCCCTCTCTGTCCCCCCCTCCCCATGTCCCCATGTCTGTCCCTGTGTCCATCCCCACGTTCCTCCTCCCCATGTGTCTGTCTGTCCCCACATCCCTCTCTGGTCCCCATGTCCCCACGTCTGTCCCCACATCCATCCCCATATTCCCCCTCCCCATGTCTCCATGTCTGTCCCCCTGTCTGTCCCCATGTCTGTCCCTGTCCCCATGTCCCTCTCTGTCCCCCCCTCCCCATGTCCCTGTGTCTGTCCCTGTGTCCATCCCCATGTTCCCCTACCCCATGTCCCCATGTCTGTCCCCTTGTCTGTCCCCATGTCCATCCCATGTTCACTCTCCCCATGTCCCCCTGTCTGTCCCCATGTTCCCCCTCCCCATATCTCTCCCCACATCCATCCCCATATTCCCCCTCCCCACATCTCCATGTCTGTCCCTCTGTCTGTCCCCATGTCTGTCCCTGTCTGTCCCCATGTCCCCCTGTCTGTCCCCATGTCCCCCTGTCTGTCCCCATGTTCCCCCTCCCCATATCTCTCCCCACATCCATCCCCATATTCCCCCTCCCCACGTCCCCATGTCTGTCCCCTTTCTGTCCCCACATCCATCCCCATATTCCCCCACCCCATGTCCCCCTGTCTGTCCCCATGTTCCCCCTCCCCATATCTGTCCCCACATCCATCCCCATGTCTCCATGTCTGTCCCCATGTCCCCCTCTCTGTCCCCATGTTCCCCCTCCCCATATCTCTCCCCACATCCATCCCCATATTCCCCCTCCCCACGTCCCCATGTCTGTCCCCTTGTCTGTCCCCCTGTCTATCCCCATGTCCCTCTCTGTCCCCCCCTCCCCATGTCCCTGTGTCCATCCCCATGCTCCCCCTCCCCACGTCCCCATGTCTGTCCCCTTGTCTGTCCCCACATCCATCCCCATATTCCCCCACCCCATGTCCCCCTCTCTGTCCCCATGTTCCCCCTCCCCATATCTGTCCCCACATCCATCCCCACGTCTCCACGTCTGTCCCCATGTCCCCATGTCTGTCCCCACGTCCATCCCCATGTTCACTCTCCCCATGTCCCCCTGTCTGTCCCCATGTTCCCCCTCCCCATATCTCTCCCCACATCCATCCCCATATTCCCCCTCCCCACGTCCCCATGTCTATCCCCATGTCCCTCTCTGTCCCCCCCTCCCCATGTCCCTGTGTCCATCCCCATGCTCCCCCACCCCACGTCCCCATGTCTGTCCCCTTGTCTGTCCCCACGTCCATCCCCATATTCCCTCTCCCCATGTCCCCCTCTCTGTCCCCATGTTCCCCCTCCCCATATCTGTCCCCACATCCATCCCCACGTCTCCACGTCTGTCCCCATGTCCCCCTGTCTGTCCCCACGTCCGTCCCCCATCCCTCCCCCCCACAGTCTTCGTGTGCCCGGGCACCCTGCAGCGCATCGGCTCTCCCACCTCCAGCCACGAATCCCAGCACCAAGCGGGCGCCTGGTGCCGCGACCCCCTGCAGGCGGGCGACCGGCTCTACGTCATGCCCTGGGTGCCGTACCGCACCGACACCCTCACCGAGTACGCGTCCTGGGACGACTTCGTGGGCGCCCGCCACACCACCACCTACCGCCTCCCCAACCGCGTCGACGGCACCGGCTTCGTCGTCTACGACGGCGCCGTCTTCTACAACAAAGAACGCACCCGCAACATCGTCAAGTACGACCTACGCACCCGCATCAAGAGCGGAGAGACCGTGGTGGGCGCCGCCAACTACCACGACACGTCCCCCTATCGCTGGGGCGGCAAAACCGACCTGGACCTGGCGGTGGATGAGGATGGTCTGTGGGTGATTTACGCCACCGAAGGCAACGGCGGGCGGCTGGTGCTGAGCCAGCTCAACCCCTACACGCTGCGCTTCGAGGGGACGTGGGAGACGGGCTACGACAAGCGGGCGGCGTCCAACGCCTTCATGGCGTGCGGGACGCTCTACGTGGTGCGCAGCGTCTACGTGGACGACGACAGCGAGGCGGCCGGCAACCGCGTGGCGTACGCCTTCGACACGCGCGCCAACCGCGGCCGCGCCGTGGAGATGCCGTTCCCCAACCCCTACCAGTACGTGTCGTCCGTGGGCTACAACCCCCGCGACAACCAGCTCTACGTCTGGAACAACCACTTCCTCGTCAGATACGGGCTGGAGTTCGGGCCGCCCGAGCACGGGGACGGTGAGATATGGGGGGTTTGGGGGGTGCCTCCTGTCTTTTGGGGTGCCCCAGGCACCTTAGGGGAGACCAGGGGATCACTCTTTAGATTGGGGGTGCCCCAGGCACCTTAGGGAGACCTGGGGGTCCCATTTTACTTTGGCGGTGCCCCAGATACCTTAGGAGAGACCTGGGGGTCCAAGTTACTTTGGGGGTGCCCCAGGTACCTTAGGAGAGACCTGGGGGTCCAAGTTACTTTGGGGGTGCCCCAGATACCTTAGGAGAGACCTGGGGGTCCCATCTTACTTTGGGGGTGCCCCAGATACCTTAGGGGAGACCTGGGGGTCCCACTTTACTTTGGGGAACCCTGGGGTCCCACTTTACTTTGGGGGTGCTCCAGATACCTTAGGAGAGACCTGGGGGTCCCATTTTACTTTGGGGTGCCCCAGACACCTTAGGAGAGACCTGGGGATCCCATTTTACTTTGGGGGTGCCCCAGATACCTTAGGAGAGCTCTGTGGGTCCAAGTTACTTTGGGGGTGCCCCAGACACCTCAGGGGAGACCAGGGGGTCCTGTTTTACTTTGGGGGTGCCCCAGACACCTTAGGGGAGACCTGGGGGTGCCATTTTACTTTGGGGGTGCTTCAGGTACCTTAGGAGAGACCAGGGGATCTCTCTTTAGATTGGGGGTGCCCCAGGTACCTTAGGAGAGACCTGGGGGTCCCATTTTACTTTGGGGGTGACCCAGGCACCTCAGGGGAGACCAGGGGGTCCTGTTTTACTTTGGGGAACCCTGGGGTCCCTCTTTACTTTGGGGGTGCCCCAAACACCTGAGGGTCCCTCCTGTCTTTGGGGGTGCCCCAGGCACCTTAGGAGAGACCAGGGGGTCACTCTTTAGATTGGGGGTGCCCCAGATAACTTAGGAGAGACCAGGGGGTCCCATTTTACTTTGGGGGTTACCCAGACACCTTAGGAGAGACCTGGGGGTCCCACTTTACTTTGGGGAACCCTGTGGTCCCACTTTACTTTGGGGGTGCCCCAGACACCTTAGGAGAGACCTGAGGGTCCTATTTTACTTTGGGGGTGCCCCAGACACCTCAGGGGAGACCAGGGGGTCCTGTTTTACTTTGGGGGTGCTCCAGGCACCTTAGGAGAGACCAGGGGATCACTCTTTAGATTGGGGGTGCCCCAGACAACTTAAGAGAGACCTGGGGGTCCCATTTTAATTTGGGGGTGACCCAGGCACCTCAGGGGAGACCAGGGGGTCCTGTTTTACTTTGGGGAACCCTGGGGTCCCTCTTTACTTTGGGGTGCCCCAGACACCTGGGGGTCCCTCCTGTCTTTGGGGGTGCCCCAGGCACCTTAGGAGAGACCAGGGGATCACTCTTTAGATTGGGGGTGCCCCAGACACCTTAGGGGAGACCTGGGGGTCCCTCTTTACTTTGGGGGTGCCCCAGACACCTTAGGAGAGACCTGGGGGTCCGGGTTACTTTGGGGGTGCTCCAGGTACCTTAGGGGAGACCTGGGGGTCCAGGTTACTTTGGGGGTGCCCCAGGCACCTTAGGGGAGACTTGGGGGTCCCATTTTACTTTGGGGGTGCTCCAGGCACCTTAGGGGAGACCTGGGGGTCCTATTTTACTTTGGGGAACCCTGCGGTCCCTCTTTACTTTGGGGGTGCCCCAGACACCTTAGGAGAGACCTGGGGGTCCAAGTTACTTTGGGGGTGCCCCAGATACCTTAGGGGAGACCTGGGGGTCCCATTTTACTTTGGGGGTGCCCCAGACACCTCAGGGGAGACCAGGGGGTCCTGTTTTACTTTGGGGAACCCTGGGGTCCCTCTTTACTTTGGGGGGTGCCCCAGACACCTTAGGAGAGACTTGGGGGTCCAGGTTACTTTGGGGGTGCCCCAGATAACTTATGAGAGACCTGGGGGTCCAGGTTACTTTGGGGGTGCCCCAGACACCTGGGGGGAGCCCTAAGTGCTTGAGGGAAGCCCTTGGGGCCCCGTTTTTACTTTGGGGGTGCCCCAGACACCTGGGGGTGCCTCCTGTCTTTGAGGGTGCCCCAGACACCTTAGGGGAGACCTGGGGGTCCCATTTTACTTTGGGGGTGCCCCAGACACCTGGGGGGAGCCCTAAGTGCTTGAGGGGAGCCCTCGGGGTCCCGTTTTACTTTGGGGGTGCCCCAGTCGCTTGGGGGGAGCCCTGGGCTCACTTAGGGGGTGCCCCCACACCTGGGCTCAGGAGACCGATGGGGGTCACCCCAATGCTGCATTCCCCCTATTGGGGGTCAGGGGGGGCTCTCCCACTCCCTGACCCCCCCCCATTTCCCCCCCCAGGTGCGATGACGACGCTGCCCCCCAGCGCGCCCCCCCCGCGCCCCACAGCCCCCCAGAGCTCCCCGGCCCCCGGCCCCACCCCCACGGCAAGACGGGGACCCCTCACCCCCCGCCCCGGCCCCCCCCCAGGGGCCCCCCCCGGCCCCGGCCCCGCTCACAGCGCCGCCACCCCCGGGGGTCCCCCCGGTTCCCCCGGGACCCCCCAATAGCGGGGTGGGGGTCCCGCCGCCCCCGCCCCCCCCCCGCCGCGTCCCGCCGCCCGCCGGGGGGGTCCGGGGGGGGGGCCCGGGGGGGGGGCCGGCGCGGCTGTGCGAGGCCAGGGAGGTGCGCAGGGTGCAGTGGCCGGCGGCGCAGCAGGGGGTGCTGGTGGAGAGACCCTGCCCCAAGGGCACCCGCGGTACGGGGGGCATGGGGGGGCTATGGGGGTGGGGGTTATGGGGGGCTATGGGGGTACTGGGGGGGCTATGAGGATGGGGGTTATGGGGGGCTATGGGGGTGCTGGGGGGCTATGGAGATGGGGGATATGGGGGTTCTGGGGGGCTATGAGGATGTGGGTTATGGGGGTTCTGGGGGGGCTATGAGGATGGGGGTTATGGGGGGCTTTGGGGGTGCTGGGGGGGGCTATGAGGATGGGGGTTATGGGGGATATGGGGCTTCTAGGGGGGGCTATGGGGATGGGGGATATGGGGGGCTTTGGGGGTGCTGGGGGGCTATGGGGATGGGGATTATGGGGTTTCTGGGGGGGCTATGAGGATGGGGGTTATGGGGGGCTATGGGGGTATTGGGGGGCTATGGGGATGGGGATTATTGGGGTTCTGGGGGGGCGATGGGGATGGGGGTTATGGGGGATGTGGAGGTTCTTGGGGGGGGCTATGGGGATGGGGATTATGGGTGTTCTGGGGGGGCTATGAGGATGGGTGTTATGGGGGGCTTTGGGGGGGCATGAGGGTACTGGGGTCCTATGGTTATGGGGGGCTTTGGGGGGGCTGTGGGGGTCCTGGGTGGTTATGGGGGCATGCGGGTACTGGAGGGCTATGGGGATGGGGGTGCTGGGGGGATATGAGGGTCCTTTAGGGGCATGAGGATACTGGGGGCTATGGGGATGGGGGACATGGGGGGCTATGGGGGTACTGGGGGGCTATGGGGATGGGGGGACATGGGGGGCAATGGGGGTACTGGGGGGCTGTGGGGGTACTGGGGGCTATGGGGGTACTGGGGGCTATGGGGATGGGGAGGACATGGGGGACAATGAGGGTACTGGGGGGCTATGGGGATGGGGGGGACATGGGGGGCAATGAGGGTACTGGGGGGCTATGGGGATGGGGGGGACATGGGGGGCAATGGGGGTACTGGGGGCTTATGGGGATAGGGGGACATGGGGGGCAATGAGGGTACTGGGGGGCTATGGGGATGGGGGGACATGGGGGACTATGGGGGTACTGGGGGGCTATGGTGATGGGGGGGACATGGGGCAATGAGGGTACTGGGGGCTATGGGGATGGGGGGACATGGGGGGCAATGAGGGTACTGGGGGGCTATGGGGATGGGGAGGACAGGAGGGGCAATGAGGGTACTGGGGGGACTATGGGGATGGGGGTTATGGGAGTCCTGGGGGGCTATGGGGGTACTGGGGAGGGTCCTGGGGGGCTGGGGAGCACTGGGGGGTGCAGGGGGAGAGTCCTGGGGGGCGGGTTATGGGATGGGGGGCCGGGTGCCCCATGGGGAGCCCCTGACCCCCCCGCCCCCCCAGGCATCGCGTCCTTCCAGTGCCTGCTGGGGCTGGGGGTCTGGAACCCCGCGGGGGCCCGACCTCAGCAACTGCACCAGCCCCTGGGTCAACCAGGTGGCGCAGAAGGTACCGGGGGGGCCCCAAAACAAAGACACCCCCCCCCCCCCTCTGAAATGGGGATGCTCCCCCAGGTCATGGACCCATATCGTAACCCTCCCCCCAGCCCCAGGGAACCCACCCTGGGGACCCACACCCCAACACCCCCCACTTAGCCAGAGACCCCCCAACATCCCCTGTGCCCCCCCCAAATCCCCTGTGCCCCCTAAATCCCCTGTGCCCCCCAATATCCTCTGTGTTCCCCAAATCCCCTGTGCCCCCAATATCCTCTGTGTTCCCCAAATCCCCTGTGCCCCCCAAATCCCCTCTGTCCCCCCAAATCCCCTGTGCCCCCCAACATCCTTCAATGGACCATCAGAGCATCCCCATCCCACAGGGACCCATTGGGGTGGGGGATCCTTCCCCAGGGGGTTACCCCAAGATTCCCCCACCCCCATATCCCCCTTGGGGGGATATCGGGGTCCCCCCCGACCCCCACAAAGTCCCCTGTGTCCCCCCAAATCCCCTGTGCCCCTCCAAATCCCCTGTGCCCCCAGCGTCCTATGATGAACGATCTGAGCATCCCCATCCCACAGGGACCCCTTGTGGGGGGTTTTCCTCCCCAGGGTGTTACCCCAAGATCCCCCCACCCCCATATCCCCCTGGGGGGAATATCGGGGTCCCCCTCCAACTCCCCCAAATCCCCTGTGCCCCCCAAATCCCCTGTGCCCCGCAGCATCCTTCAATGGACCATCAGAGCATCCCCATCCCACAGGGACCCATTGGGGTGGGGGATCCTTCCCCAGGGGGTTACCCCAAGATCCCCCCACCCCCATATCCCCCCGGGGGGGATATCGGGGTCCCCCCCTGACCCCCACAAAGTCCCCTGTGTCCCCCCAAATCCCCTGTGCCCCCCAAATCCCCTGTGCCCCCCAGCATCCCTCAATGGACCATCAGAGCATCCCCATCCCACAGGGACCCCTTGTGGGGGGTTTTCCTCCCCAGGGTGTTACCCCAAGATCCCCCCACCCCCTTATCCCCCTGGGGGGAATATTGGGGTCCCACCCTGACCCCCCTAATTCCCCTGTGTCCCCCCAAATCCCCTGTGCCCCCCAAATCCCCTGTGCCCCCCAGCATCCCTCAATGGACCATCAGAGCATCCCCATCCCACAGGGACCCCTTGTGGGGGGTTTTCCTCCCCAGGGGGTTACCCCAAGATCCCCCCACCCCCTTATCCCCCTGGGGGGAATATTGGGGTCCCCCCCGACCCCCCCTAATTCCTCTGTGTCCCCCCAAATCCCCTGTGCCCCCCAGCATCCTTCAATAGACCATCAGAGCATCCCCATCCCACAGGGACCCATTGGGGTGGGGGATCCTTCCCCAGGGGGTTACCCCAAGATCCCCCCACCCCCATATCCCCCTGGGAGGGATATCGGGGTTCCCCCCCCCAACCCCCCCACGCCCTCCCCCTCCCCCCCAGATCAAGAGCGGGGAGAACGCGGCCAACATCGCGAGCGAGCTGGCGCGGCACACGCGGGGCCCGGTGTACGCGGGGGACGTGAGCTCGGCCGTGCGGCTGCTGGAGCAGCTGCTGGACATCCTGGACGCGCAGCTGCAGGCCCTGCGGCCCGTGGAGCGCGAGTCGGCCGGCAAGAACTACAACAAGGTGGGGACACCCCCAAAATCACCCCCCAAACGCACCCCGAAACCTGCACCGAATGGGGGACCCCGAACCCCACCCGGCCCCAAGGCGGGGGAAGCGAAAGGGGGAGGGTGGGGGCTACATGTGGCGCATCCCGTGGGGGGTTTGTGGTCAAATGTTGGGGTGATTCTGCCCCAAATGTTGGGGTTCTGCCCCAAATATTGGGGTGCTTGTGCCCCATATGTTGGAGTGTTTGTGGCCCAAATCTTGGGGTTCTTCTTGCCTAAATGTTGGGGTGCTTGTACCCCAAATATTGGGCTACTTGTGGCCTAAATGTTGGGCTGCTTGTGTCCCAAGTCTTGGGGTTCTCCTTCCCCAAATCTTGGGGTGCTTGTGCCCCAAATTTTGGGGTTTTCCTTTGCTAAATTTTGGGGTTCTCCTGCCCCAAATGTTGGGGTTCTCCTTCCCTAAATGTTGGGGTGCTTGTACCCCAAATATTGGGGTGCTTGTGCCCCAAATGTTGGGGATCTCCTTCCCTAAATATTGGGGTTCTCCTGGTCCAAATGTTGGGCTACTTGTGCCCCAAATGTTGGGGTGTTTGTACCCCAAATCTTGGGGTTCTCCTGCCCCAAATGTTGGGGTGCTTGTGGCCCAAATATTGGGGTGCTTGTGCCCCAAATGTTGGGGATCTCCTTCCCTAAATTTTGGGGTTCTCCTGCCCCAAATGTTGGGGTTCTCCTTCCCTAAAGTTTGAGGTGCTTGTACCCCAAATGTTGGGGTTCTCTTTCCCCAAATGTTGGGGTGTTTGTACCTCAAATATTGGGGTTCTCCTTCCCTAAATCTTGGGGTGCTTGTACCCCAAATATTGGGGTGCTTGTGCCCCAAATGTTGGGGATCTCCTTCCCTAAATGTTGGGGTTCTCCTGCCCCAAATATTAGGGTGTTTGTACCCCAAATCTTGGGGTTCTCCTGCCCCGAATGTTGGGGTTCTGCCTCAGATGTTGGCGTTCTCCTGCCCCAAATATTTGGGGTGCTTGTGCCCCAAATATGTGGCTTCTCGTGACCCAAATATTGGGGTGCTGCCCTAGACATCAGAGTCCTTTTGCCCCAAATATTGGGGAGCCCCTGCCCCAAATGTTGGGAGTTCTCACCAGCCCAATATTGGCGTTTTCCTGCCCCAAATATTGGGGTCCTCGCCCCACACATGGGGGTCTGGCAGCCCCAAATGTGGGGTCCCTGCCCCTTATGTTGGGGTCCCCACCTGACACTTTTGGGTCCCCCCAGATGCACAAGCGGGAACGCACCTGTAAGGATTACATCAAGGTGAGGGGGTGGGGCATGGTGGGGGGCGGGGCCTGGAAGTGGGTGGAGCCGGTCGGGGCGGGGCTTGGTGGGGTTGCGCCATTGTGCCCATGCTGGGGGGGGGGGGGGGTGTCAATGGGTGTGGCCTGTGGGTAGTGGGTGGACACATGAGGTGGGAGGGGCTTGAAGCAGTGGGTGTGGCCATGGGCGTGGCCACCGGCATGGGCAGTTCCGCCCTATGGGTGGTGGTGCTGGTTGGCGGGGCCTGGGGGCGGGGTCTCTGCATGGGCGTGGCTTGTGATAGGCAGGTCTTGGGTGGTGGGTGTGGCTTAGAGGTGGGCGGGCCCTGAGTGGTTGTGTTTGGGGGGTGGGGTCTCTGGGCGTGGTCTGTGATAGGCAATCAGCTGGTGGGCGTGGCCTGACTGTGTGGGCGTGTCGGGGGCGGGGGCTGAATGTGTAGGCTCAGAGGGTGGGGCCTGAATGTGTGGGTGTGTCAGGGGGCGGGGTCTGAGGCTGGAGGCGGAGCCTGCATGTGTGGGCGTGCCTGGGGGGGGCCGAGTGTGTGGGCATGTTAGGGGGTGGTGCCTAAATGTGTGGGCGTGTCCTGGGCGTGGTCTGAGTGTCTGGGCGTGTCAGAGGTGGGGCCTGGATGCGTGGGCGTGTCAGGGGGCGGGGCCTGAGACTGGAGGCGGGACCTGAATGTGTGGGCGTGTTCAGGGGTGGGGCCTGAGTGTGTGGGCATGTGCGGGGGCGGGGCCTGGGCTGAGCTGAGGGGAAGGTGTGGGTGGGCGGTGCCTGTCCAAGCGGGCGTGGCACTGGGCGTGTCCTGATCTGGGCGTGGCCACCCCGCGCTGCCCCCCGCAGGCCGTGGTGGAGGCCGTGGACAACCTGCTGCGTCCCGAGGCGCTGGAGTCGTGGCGGGACATGAACGGCTCGGAGCAGGCGCACACGGCCACCATGCTGCTGGACGTGCTGGAGGAGGGCGCCTTCCTGCTGGCCGACAACGTCAAGGAGCCCGCGCGCTTCCTGGCCGCCCGCCAGAACCTGGGTGAGACCCCCCCCAAAGCGCGGACCTTCGGGGGGCCCTGACCCACGTCTGTGGGGCCTCAGGGACACCCGGGTCCTTGTTCCCTTTCCCAAAACCCTGTTTCATCCGCATCACACTCACGGGGCCTCAGGGGACACCTGGGACCCAAGGTTGTCCCCCCAGGGTTGTCCCCCAAACCCCTGTCCCCACCCTGCGGTCCCCAGGAGGGTGGGGGAGACCCTGACCCTGACACCTGGGTCCTCCCCCAAATTCTTGTCCCCTTCCCACGGTCCCCAGGAGGGTAGGGGAGACCCTGACCCACACCCATGGGGCCTCAAGGACACCTGGGTCCCCAAGGTTGTCCCCCAGGGTTGTCCCCCAAACCCCTGTCCCCACCCTGCGGTCCCCAGGAGGGTGGGAGAGACCCTGACCCACACCCATGGGGCCTCAGGGACACCTGGGTCCCCAAGGTTGTCCCCCAAACCCCTGTCCCCACCCTATGGTCCCCAAGAGGGTGGGGGAGACCCCCACCCTGACACCTGGGTCCTCCCCCAAATTCCTGTCCCCTTCCCATGGTCCCCATAGGGTGGGGGAGACCCTGACCCATATGTTTGGGGCCTCAGGGGACACCTGGGTCTTTGTCCCCTTCCCCAAAACCCTGTTTCATCCGCATCACACTCACGGGGCCTCAGGGGACACCTGGGTCCCCAAGGCTGTCACCCAGGGTTGTCCCCCAAACCCCTGTCCCCACCCTGTGGTCCCCAGGAGGGTGGGGGAGACCCTGACCCACACCCATGGGGCCTCAGGGACACCTGGGTCCCCAAGGTTGTCCCCCAAACCCCTGTCCCCACCCTGCGGTCCCCAGGAGGGTGGGGGAGACCCCCACCCTGACACCTGGGTCCTCCCCCAAATTCCTGTCCCCTTCCCATGGTCCCCATAGGATGGGGGAGACCCTGACCCACACCCATGGGGCCTCAGGGGACACCTGGGTCCCCAAGGTTGTCCCCCAGGGTTGTCCCCCAAACCCCTGTCCCCACCCTGTGGTCCCCATAGGGTGGGGGAGACCCTGACCCATATGTCTGGGACCTCAGGGGACACCTGGGTCCTTGTCCCCTCCCCATCAGCACCCCACACACGCTGACGTCCCCAGGGTCCTTCCCCAAACCCCTGTGTCCCCTCATGGTCCCCACAGGGTGGGGGAGACCACAACCCTTGGGTCACCAGGGGACAACCCCACGCGGGTGCGGTGACACGCGTGTGGTGACACACGTGTGCAGCGACACGTGTGCCATGACACGCGCGTGCGTTGACTTGCATGCGGTGACATGTGTGCGGTGACATGTGTGGTGACGGGCATGCAGCGACACGTATGTGCGGCGACACGCGTGTGGCAAAACGCGTCCGCAGTGGCACGTGTGTGGTGACACGTGTGCAGCGACACACGTGCACGGTGACACATGTGTGGCAACGTGTGTTGACACGCGTATGCGGTGACACGTGTGCGTGGTGACACGTGTGCAGACACACATGCGGCGACACGTGTGCGGTGACATGTGCGCGGTGACACACGTGTGGTGACGGGCATGCAATGACACGTATGTGCGGTGCCACGCGTGTGGCAAAACGTGTCCGTAGTGGCACATGTGCGGTGACACATGTGCAGTGACATGTGTGTGCAATGACACGCATGCAGCGACACACGTGCACGGTGACACGTGTGCGGTGACACGCGTATGCGGTGACACGTGTGCGTGGTGACAGGCGTGCAGCGACACGTGTGTGGTGACATGTGCACGGTGACACACACGTGTGGTGACGGGCATGCAGCGACACGTATGTGCGGTGACACGTGTGTGACGAAACGCGTTCGCAGTGGCACATGTGCGGTGACACGTGTGCAGTGACACACGTGCTCAGTGACACGCGTGCACGGTGACACGTGCACGGCAACGTGTGTCGACACACGTATGCAGTGACACGCGTGCGTGGTGACAGGCGTGCAGTGACACGTGTGCGGTGACATGTGTGCTGTGACACGTGCGGTGACACGTATGTGCGGTGACACGCGTGTGGCGAAACGCGTCCGCAGTGGCACATGTGCGGTGACACGTGTGCAGTGACACGCATGTGCAGTGACAGGTGTGCAGCGACACACGTGCACGGTGACACGTGTGCGGCGATGTGCGGTGACACGCGTGCGTGGTGACAGGCGTGCAGCGACACGTGCGCGGTGACGCGTGTGGTGATGGGCATGCAGCGACACGTATGTGCGGCGACACGCGTGTGACGAAACGTGTCTGCAGTGGCACATGTGCAGTGACACGTGTGCAGTGACACACGTGCACGGTGACACGTGTGCGGCGACGTGCATGTGTGGTGACGCACCTGCACGGTGACACGTGTATGCAGTGACACGCGTGCGTGGTGACAGGCGTGCAGCGACACGTGTGTGGTGACACGTGTGCGGTGACACACGTGTGGTGACGGGCATGCAGCGACACGTATGTGCGGCGACACGCGTGTGGCGACACACGTCTGCAGTGGCACATGTGTGGTGACACGTGTGCAGCGACACACGTGCACAGTGACACGTGTGCGGCGACGTGCGGTGACACGCGTATGCGGTGACACGCGTGCGTGGTGACAGGCGTGCAGCGACACGTGTGCGGTGACATGTGTGGTGACGGGCATGCAGCGACACGTATGTGCAGCGACACGTGTGTGGCGAAATGCGTCCGCAGTGGCACATGTGTGGTGACACGTGTGCAGTGATACGTGTGCAGTGACAGGCGTGCTCAGTGACACACGTGCTCAGTGACACGCGTGTAGCGACACATGTGCACGGTGACACGTGTGCGGTGACGTGCATGTGTGGTGACGCACCTGCGCGGCGACACGCGTCTGCGGTGACACGCGTGCGTGGTGACAGGCGTGCAGCGACACGTGTGCGGTGACATGTGTGTGGTGACACACGTGTGGTAATGGGCATGCAGCGACACGTATGTGCGGTGACACGTGTGTGGTGAAACGCGTCTGCAGTGACACATGTGTGGTGACACGCGTGCAGTGACACGTGTGCACGGTGACACGTGTGCGGCAACGTGTGGCGACACGCGTATGTGGTGACACGCGTTCAGACACACATGTGGCGACACGTGTGGGGCGACACGTGTGCGGTGACACACGTGTGGTGACGGGCATGCAGCGACACGTATGTGCGGCGACACGTGTGTGGCGAAACGCGTCCGCAGTGGCACGTGTGTGGTGACACGTGTGCAGTGACACGTGTGCGCAGTGACAGGCGTGCAGCGACACACGTGCACGGTGACACGTGTGTGGTGACGTGCATGTGTGGTGACGCACCTGCGCGGTGACATGCGTCTGCAGTGACACGTGTGCGTGGTGACAGGCGTGCAGCGACACACGTGCGTGGTGACAGTCGTGCGGCGACACGCGCGTGCAGCCATACCTGTGCGGTGACACGCGTGTGCTGTCCCCAGTGCTGGAGGTGACGGTGCTGAACACCGAGGGGCAGGTGCAGGAACTGGTGTTCCCCCAGGAGTTTGGGGGTGAAAGTTTCATCCAGCTCTCGGCCAACACCCTGAAACAGAACAGCCGCAACGGTGAGGGGGGGCGGGGGCACTCGGGGGGGCTCTCAACGGTCCTGGGGGGGCTCAGGGGGACAGGGTGGCAGCTGGGCGGGGGGGTTTCGAGGGTTCTGGGGGGTCTGGAGGGTCCTGGGGGGTCTCAGGGGGACATGGTGGCACTTGGGGGGGTGTGAAGGGTCCTGGGGGGTCTTAGGGGGACATGGTGGCATCTGGGGGAGTGTTTCAATGGTCCTGGGGGGCCTCAGGGGGACATGGTGGCACCTGGGGGGGGTGTGAAGGGTCCTGGGGGGTCTCAGAGGGACATGGTGGCATCTGGGGGGGTGTGAAGGGTCCTGGGGGGTCTCAGAGGGACATGGTGGCATCTGGGGGGGTGTGAAGGGTCCTGGGGGGTCTCAGGGGGACATGGTGGCACTTGGGGGGGTGTGAAGGGTCCTGGGGGGTCTCAGGGGGACATGGTGGCACCTGGGGGGAGTTTCAATAGTCCTGGGGGGTCTCAGGGGGACATGGTGGCATCTGGGGGGGTGTTTCAATGGTCCTGGGGGGTCTGGAGGGTCCTGAGGGGTCTCAGGGGGACATGGTGGCACCTGGTGGGGGATTCAAGGGGCCTGGGAGTCTGGGGGGGACCTGGGGGGGTTCAAGGGTCCTGGGGTGTCTGGAGGGTCCTGGGGGGTCTCAGGTGGCCAAGGGGGAACCCAGGAGGGTCCCAAGGGTGCTGGGAGGTCTGGAGGGTCTTAGTGGGTCACCCAGGGGGGTCTTGAGGGTCTGGGGGTGTGTCAGGGGCTCAGGGGGGTCTCATTGTTCCCAGGGCAGAGGTTTGGGGGGTCTTGGGGAGACTTTGGGGGTCCCAGGAGGGTTTGGGAGATCTTGGGGGTATTTGGGGCAGTTCAGAAGAGTTTTGGGGGGGTTCCAAGGGGTCAGAGGGTTCTAGAGGGGCAGGGGGGGGCGGGGTTGGGGAGATTTTGGGGGTCTCAGGAGGGTCTGGGGAGGTCTTGGGGGTATTTGGGGCAGTTCAGAAGAGTTTTTGGGGGGGCTCCAAGGGGTCAGAGGGTTCTAGAGGGGTATGGGGGGGCGGGGGCGGGTAGGTAGATTTTGGGGGTCCCAGGAGGGTTTGGGAGATCTTGGGGGTATTTGGGGCAGTTCAGAAGAGTTTTGGGGGGGCTCCGAGGGGTCAGAGGGTTCTAGAGGGGTATGGGGGGGGGGTAGGTAGATTTTGGGGGTCCCAGGAGGGTCTGGGAGGTCTTGGAGGTATTTGGGGCAGTTCAGAAGAGTTTTGGGGGGGCTCTGAGGGGTCAGAGGGTTCTAGAGGGGCATGGAGGAGGGGGGGGGGAGATTTTGGGGGTCCCAGGAGGGTGTGGGGAGATCTTGGGGGTAGTTGGGGAGGGCCAGAGGGGTTTGGAGGGTTCCGTGGGGTCACAGGACACCGGGGGGGGTGTGGAGGAGGATTTGGGGGGGGTCTCTGACAGGCGGCTCCCCCAGGGGTGGTGAAGGTGGTGTTCATCCTGTACAACAACCTGGGGCTGTTCCTGTCGACGGAGAACGCGACGGTGCGGCTGGGGGGGGAGCTGGGCGCCCGCGCCCCCCCGCTGGTCGTCAACTCGCAGGTCATCGCCGCCTCCATCAACAAGGAGTCCAGCCGCGTCTTCCTCATGGACCCCGTGGTCTTCACCCTGCCGCACCTCGAGGTGAGACCCCGGACCCCCCCAGGACCCCCCCTGACCCATAGGACCTGCCCCCAGATCCTTGAGACCCCCCCTGACCCTTGGGACCCCCACTGAGACCCCCTGGACCGCCCAGACCCTTGGGACCCCCCCCCCAGCACCCCCCCAGGCCCCTGGGTTCCCCCAGGACCTCCCCCCGACCCTTGGGACCCCCACCAGAACCCCAGGATCCCCCCAGGACTCCCCCTGACCATTGGGACCCCCACCCAGACCCCCAGGACCTACCCAGACCCTTGGCACCCCCCTAAGACCCCCCCAACCCTCAGGATCCCCCCAGGACCCCCCCCTGACCCTTGAGACCCCCCCAGGACCCCCCTGACCCTTGGGACCCCCCCAGGACCCCCCCAACCCTTGGGATCCCCCCAGGACCCCCCCCTGACCCTTGAGACCCCCCCAGGACCCCCCCTGACCCCTGGGACCCCTCCAGGACCCCCCTGACCCTTGGGACCCCCCCAGACCCCTGGGACTCCCCCCAGGCCTCTGGGAACCCCCAGGACCCCCCTTGACCCTTTGGACAGACCCCCAGGACCCCCCAGACCCTTGGGATCCCCCCAGGACCCCCCAGACACCTAGGACCCCCCCAAGACCCTTGGGACTCCCCCAGCATCCCCCAAGGCCCCTGGGTTCCCCCAGGACCCCCCCTGACCCTTGGGACTTCCCGGCACCCCCCCAGACCCGTGGGTTCCCCCGGGACTCCCCCTGACCCTTGAGACCCCCCCCAGGACCCCTCTAGGACCCCCCCTGACCCCTGGGACCCCTCCAGGACCCCCCTGACTCTTGGGACCCCCCCCAGACCCCTGGGACTCCCCCCAGGCCTCTGGGAACCCCCAGGACCCCCCTTGACCCTTGGGACAGACCCCCAGGACCCCCCTGACCCTTGGGATCCCCCCAGGACCCCCCAGACACCTAGGACCCCCCCAAGACCCTTGGGACTCCCCCAGCATTCCCCAAGGCCCCTGGGTTCCCCCAGGACCCCCCCTGACCCTTGGGACCCCCCCCAGACCCCCAGGACCCCCCCAGACCCTTGGGACCTCCCGGCACCCCCCCAGACCCGTGGGTTCCCCCAGGACTCCCCCTGACCCTTGAGACCCCCCCAGGACCCCTCTAGGACCCCCCCTGACCCCTGGGACCCCCCCAGGACCCCCCTGACCCTTGGGACCCCCCCAGACCCCTGGGACTCCCCCCAGGCCTCTGGGAACCCCCAGGACCCCCCTTGACCCTTGGGACAGACCCCCAGGACCCCCCTGACCCTTGGGATCCCCCCAGGACCCCCCAGACACCTAGGACCCCCCCAAGACCCTTGGGACTCCCCCAGCATTCCCCAAGGCCCCTGGGTTCCCCCAGGACCCCCCCTGACCCTTGGGAGTCCCCAGACCCCCAGGAACCCCCGAGACCCCCCCCCATGACCCCCCCGAGACCCCCTGGACCACCCCAGACCCTTGGGACCTCCCCCCCCCCCCGCAAGACACTTGGGATTTCCCCCTAGGCCCCCAACACACCCCAAGGCCCTTGGGACCCCCCCCAGGACCCTGGGTTCCACCAGGACCCACCCCCAGACCCTTGGGACACCCCTGGGACCCCCCCAAGACCCCTGGGACTCCCCTAGACCCCCAGGACCCCCCCCCAGACCCTCGGGACCCTCCCCAGGCCCCTGGGTCTCCCCCAGACTCCCACCCAGGTCCCCAATACACCCCCCAGATCCCTGGGACCCTCACCCTACCCTTGGGACCCCCCCCAGCCCCATAGACCCACTGTGACCCCTTGTGACCCACCCCATGGAACCCCCATGGAACCCCCATGGGACCCTCCTGGGACCCTCACCCCACCCTTGGGATCCCCCCAACCCCATAGACCCTCCTGGGACCCTCACCCCACCTTAGGGACCCCCCCAACCTTATAGACCCTTCTGGGACCCTCACCCCACCCTTGGGACCCCCCCAACCCCATAGACCCTTCTGGGACCCTCACCCCACCCTTGGGACCCCCCCAACCCCATAGACCCTTCTGGGACCCTCACCCCACCCTTGGGATCCCCCCAGCCCCATAGACCCTCCTGGGACCCTCACCCCATCTTTGGATCCCCCCAACCCCATAGACCCTCCTGGGACCCTCACCCCATCTTTGGGATCCCCCCAACCCCATAGACCCTCCTGGGACCCTCACCCCACCCTTGGGACCCCCCAACCCCATAGACCCTCCTGGGACCCTCACCCCACCCTTGGGATCCCCCCAACCCCATAGACCCTCCTGGGACCCTCACCCCACCTTTGGGACCCCCCAACCTTATAGACCCTTCTGGGACCCTCACCCCACCCTTGGGACCCCCCCCAGCCCCATAGACCCTCCTGGGACCCTCACCCCATCTTTGGGATCCCCCCAACCCCATAGACCCTCCTGGGACCCTCACCCCACCTTTAGGACCCCCCCAGCCCCATAGACTCCCTTTAACCCCCCCAATCCTCCCCCCCGGCCAGGCCAAGAACCACTTCAACGCCAACTGCTCGTTCTGGAACTACTCGGAGCGCTCCATGACGGGTCACTGGTCCACGCAGGGCTGCCGGCTGCTGGACACCAACGCCACGCACACCTCCTGCGCCTGCAGCCACCTCACCAACTTCGCCGTGCTCATGGCGCACCGCGAGAGCGTGAGGGACACGGGGCGACACGGAGGGGACGCGGGGCCGGGTGCTGCGGGTGGCTTTGGGACACTGGGCTCAGCGTCAAAATGGCGCCAGAATCACCTCAGGGTCAAAATGGCGCCAGAATCACCTCAGGGATCAAAATGGTGCCACAATCACCTCAGGGCTCAAAATGGCGTCAGAATCACCTCAGGATCAAAATGGCGCCTGAATCACCTCAGGGATCAAAATGGCGCCAACGTCACCTCAAAACAAAATAGCACCAAAATTACTTCAGGGTCAAAATGGTGGCCCCAGGGGCACAAAATCACCTCAAAGCACAAAGTATCTGCCCCAGGGGCACCAAAATCCCCTCAGAGCTCAAAATGGCGCCAGAATCACCTCAGGGATCAAAATGGCGCCAGAATCACCTCAATGGCAGCACCAAGCACACAAAATTCCCTCAAAACACAAAGTGTCTGCCCCAGGGGCAGCAAAATCACCTCAGGGATCATAATAGTGGCACGAAGATCATCTTAGGGCTCAAAACGGTGGCCACGGGGCACGAAATCACCTCAAAATGCAAAATGGTGGCCCTGGGGGCAACAGAATCACCTCAGGGATCAAAATGGCGCCAAAATCACCTCAGGGATCAAAATGGCGCCAGAATCACCTCAGGGCTCAAAATGGCGCCAGAATCACCTCAGGGATCAAAATGGCGCCAAATCACCTCAGAGTCAAAATGGCAGCACCAGGCACAGAAAATCACCTTAAAACATAAAGTGTCTGCCCCAGGGGCACCAAAATCATCTCAGTGCTCAAAATGGCACAAGAATCATCTCAAAATAAAATGGGGCTAAAATCAACACAGCGATCAAAATGGCGCCAGAATCACCTCAAAACAAAATAGTGCCAAAATCACCTCAGGGCTCAAAACAGTGATACGAGAATCACCTCAGGATCAAAATGGCCCCAAAATCACCTCAGGGATCAAAATGGCGCCAGAATCACCTCAGGGATCAAAATGGCGCCAGAATCACCTCAGGGCTCAAAATGGCGCCAGAATCACCTCAGGGCTCAAAATGGCGCCAGAATCCCCTCAGGGATCCCCTCACCAGCCCTGTGGGGTGAACAGAGCAGCTTCTGTTGGCCATTTTAGCGCCGGGGTTGGGTTGCGGTGGGGCTCCGTGATGCCGAGGCGTTTCGCAGCCCAAGCGGGGCGTTTTTGGCGTGTTTCGGCAGTACCAGGGCCGTCTGAACGAGGTGCTGCTGTCGGTCATCTCCTGGGTGGGCATCGTGGTGGCCATGGTGTGCCTGGGCGTGTGCATCTCGGCGTTCTGCTGCCTGCGGGGGCTGCCGTCCGACCGCACCACCATCCACAAGAACCTCTGCATCAGCCTCTTCCTCGCCGAGCTCGTCTTCCTCGTCGGCATCGATAAGACGCAGTACCAGGTCTGGGGGGTCCTGGGACCCCATTATTCCCCCCCATGGCATCCCTGGGACCCGCATGGTGTCCTGGGATCCCCTCGTTCCCCACCTGGGGCCCCTAGGACCTCCATGTGCCCCCCATGGAACCCTTGAGACCCCTGGGGCCCCCATGGAACCCTTGGGAACCCCTATGCCCACCATGGCACCCCTGGGACCCCCTGTGCCCCCCATGGCACCCTTGAGACCCCTCGGACCCCCATGGCACCCCTGGGAACCCCTGTGCCCCCCATGGCACACTTGAGACCCCTGGGACCCCCATGGCACCCTTGGGAACCCCTATGCCCACCATGGCACCCTTGGGACCCCCTGTGCCCCCCATGGCAGCCCTGGGAACCCCTATGCCCACCATGGCACCCCTGGGACCCCCATGGCACCCCTGGGACCCCCTGTGCCCCCCATGGAACCCTTGAGACCCCTGGGACCCCCATGGCACCCTTGGGAACCCCTATGCCCACCATAGCACCCCTGGGAACCCCTGTGCCCCCCATGGAACCCTTGAGACCCCTGTGCTCCCCATGGCACCCCTGGGACCCCCTGGGCCCCCATAGAACCCTTGAGACCCCTGGGACCCCCATGGCACCCTGGGACCCCTTTGTTCCCCACCTGGGACCCCCTGTGCCCCCATCACTCCCATCATTAGGGGGTCCCCACACCATCCTGTCCCCCCTGTCCCCACAGGTGACCTGTCCCATCATTAGGGGGTCCCCACACCACCTTGTCCCCCTGTCCCTGTCCCCGCAGGTGGCCTGTCCCATCATTAGGGGGTCCCCTCACCACCTTGTCCCCCTGTCCCTGTCCCCACAGGTGGCCTGTCCCATCATTAGGGGGTCCCCTCACCACCTTGTCCCCCTGTCCCTGTCCCCGCAGGTGGCCTGTCCCATCATTAGGGGGTCCCCTCACCATCCTGTCCCCACAGGTGACCTGTCCCATCATTAGGGGGTCCCCTCACCATCCTGTCCCCCTGTCCCTGTCCCCGCAGGTGGCCTGTCCCATCATTAGGGGGTCCCCTCACCATCCTGTCCCCACAGGTGACCTGTCCCATCATTAGGGGGGTCCCCCTCACCATCCTGTCCCCCTGTCCCTGTCCCCGCAGGTGGCCTGTCCCATCATTAGGGGGTCCCCTCACCACCTTGTCCCCCTGTCCCTGTCCCCACAGGTGGCCTGTCCCATCATTAGGGTGTCCCCACACCACCCTGTCCCCCCTGTCCCCGCAGGTGGCCTGTCCCATCATTAGGGGGTCCCCACACCACCTTGTCCCCCTGTCCCTGTCCCCGCAGGTGGCCTGTCCCATCATTAGGGGGTCCCCTCACCACCTTGTCCCCCTGTCCCTGTCCCCGCAGGTGGCCTGTCCCATCATTAGGGGGTCCCCACACCATCCTGTCCCCACAGGTGACCTGTCCCATCATTAGGGGGTCCCCTCACCACCTTGTCCCCCTGTCCCTGTCCCCGCAGGTGGCCTGTCCCATCTTCGCGGGGCTGCTGCACTACTTCTTCCTGGCGTCGTTCTCGTGCTGTGCCTGGAGGGCGTCCACCTCTACCTGCTGCTGCTCGAGGTGTTCGAGAGCGACCTGTCCCGACGCAAGTACTACTACGCCGGCGGCTACTGCTTCCCCGCCGTCGTGGTGGCCGTGGCGGCCGCCGTGGACCACCGCAGCTACGGCACCGACCAGGCGTGAGCGGGGGCGGGGCCTGGCCGGGGGGGCGGGGCCTGAGCACTGTCATGGTGGCCATGGGTGCAGCTGTGGGTGTTGACTGGTGTACAATGGAAGGGCCTGGGGGCGTGGCCAGAGCACTAGGGGTGGGGCTTGGTCTCTGGGGGTGGAGCTTGAGTCATGGGGGTGTGGCCTGAGCCGTAGGCGCGGAGCTTTTCCCGCTGTCATGGTGGCCGTGGGTGTTGACTGGTGTCAATGGAGGGGCCTGGGGGCGTGGCCAGATCAATGAGGCGGGGCTTGGTCCCTGGGGTGGAGCTTGAGCCCTGGGGGCGTGGCTTTTCCCTCTGTCATGGCGGCCCTGGGGGCATTGACTGGGTATGAATGGAAGGGTCTAGGGGTGGAGCTTGATCCCTGTGGGCGTGGCCTGATCCATGGGGTGTGGGCCTCAGCCATAGGGGCGGAGCTTTTTCCTTTTATGGTGGTACATGGGTGCAGCTTTGGGCATTGACTGGTGTGAATGGCGCAGTCTGGGGGCGGGGCCTCCCCTTGATGTGGGTGGAGCCTATCCCAGGGGGTGTGGTCTAATCCAAGCCCTGAGGGGGTCACCTGGTTGCTGGGGGCGTGGCCTCCCCACAGGGAGGGGTGTGGCTCCCTGACGCCCCGCCCACCACAGGTGCTGGCTGCGTGTGGACAATTATTTCATCTGGA
The DNA here is from genome assembly GCF_036013475.1 of Columba livia. Taxonomy (NCBI): domain Eukaryota; kingdom Metazoa; phylum Chordata; class Aves; order Columbiformes; family Columbidae; genus Columba; species Columba livia. The sequence continues at coordinate 22,157 of NW_027043796.1, forward strand.
GCTTCATTGGGCCTGTGGCCTTTGTCATCCTGGTATGGGGGTCCCGCCGTGGGGTGGGGGTCTTGGGGGTCCTGCTGTGGGGTGGGGGTCCTGGGGTTTCTGCTGTGGGGTGGTGGGGGTCCTGCTGTGGGTCTAAGGGTCCTGCTGTGGGTTGGGGGTCGCACTGTGGTTCTGGCGTGCTGCTGTGGGTCTGGGAGTCCTGTTGTGGGTCTTAGGGTCCCGCTGTGGGTCTGGGGGTCTCATCTGGGTCTGAGGGTCCCACCATGGGGCTGGGGTGATGCTGTGGGTCTTTCCATGGGTCTGGGGACCCACAATAGGTCTGTGGGTCCCACTGTGGGTCTGAGGGTCCCTCCGTGGGTCTGAGGGTCCCACCATGGGACTGGGGGTGCTGCTGTGGGTCCCTCCATGGCTCTGGACTTCCACTGTAGGTCTGGGGGTCCCTCTGGGGGTCCCATCTCCATCTGAGGGACCCACCATGGGTCTGGGGGTCCCACCATGGGTCTGGGGGTCCCGCTGTGGGTCCGAGGGGGTCCACTATGGGGCTGGGGGTGCTGTTGGGGGTCTCTCCGTGGGTCTGTGGGTCCCTCCACGTGTCTGGGGGTCCCGCCTGGGTCTGGGGGTCCAGCCGTGGGGCTGAGTCCGGTCCCCGCAGGTCACGCTGACGTTCCTGCTGGTGACGCTGCACAAGATGCTGCGCAGCTCGGCCGCCCTCAAACCCGACTCCAGCCGCCTCGACAGCATCAAGTGAGGCCCCAAAACGGGGGGAACCCCAACACCAGCACCCCAAAACGGGACCCCGCGACGCGCCCTCCTAAATGAGGAGGGGGCCCCGAAACCAGCCCCCCCCCATAAAGCCCCAAAACCCGCCCCGGGGTGTAGAACTGCATCGCGGAATGGCGAGAGATCCCCCAAAATTGGGGCTCCCTGGGGCACCCCAAAACACAGACATGATCCCCCCCGCCCAGATTCCCCAAATCCTGTAGCGCCCCCCAGCTTGGGGGTGCTGGGGGTCCCTGACCCCCCATCCCCTCCCAGGTCATGGGTGCTGGGGGGTCCCTGTGTCCCCCGACCCCCATGTGTCCCCCAGAGTGTGGGTGCTGGGGGACCCTGTGCACCCCCCAACCCCTATGGCCCCCTAAAATATGGGTCCTGGGGATTGCTGACCCCCCTCACGTCCCCAGGTCATGGGTGCTGGGGGTCCCTGTCCCCCATTCATAGGGTCTGGGGGTCCCTGTCCCCCATTCACAGGTGCTGGGGGTCCTTGTCCCCCATTCCTGAGTCTGGGGGTCCCTATCCCCCATTCACAGGCATTGGGGGTCCCTGTCCCCCATTCCTGGGTGCTGTGTCCCTGTCCCCCATTCATGGGTTCCAGGGGTCCCTGTCCCCCATTCACGAGTCCTGGGGGTCCCTGTCTCCATTCATGGGCATTGGGGTCCCTGCCCCATACTCAGGGGTTCTGGGGCTCCCTGTCCCCCATTCATGAGTCCTGGGGTTCCCTGCCCCCCATTCATGGGTGCTGGGGGTCCCTGTTTCTATTCATGAGTCCTGGGGGTCCCTGTCCCCCATTCACGGGCATTGGGGGTCCCTGTCCCCCCCATTCACAAGTCCTGCGTCCCTGTCCCCATTCACAAGTCCTGGTGGTCCCTGTCCCCCATTCACAGCTTCTGGGGATCCCTGTCCCCCATTCACGGGCATTGGGGGTCCCTGTCCCCCATTCACAGCTTCTGGGGGTCCCTGTCCCCCATTCATGGGCACTGGGGTCCCTGTCCCCCATTTGCGGGTCCTGGGGGTCCCTGTCCCCCATTCATGGGCATTGGGGTCCCTGTCCCCATTCACAAGTCCTGGGGGTCCCTGTCCCCATTCACGAGTCCTGAGGGTCCCTGTCCCCATTCACAAATCCTGAGGGTCCCTGTCCCCATTCACGAGTCCTGGGGGTCCCTGCACCCCATTCACGAGCATTGGGGTCCCTGCCCCCCATTCATGCGTGCTGGGGGTCCCTGTTTCCATTCATGAGTCCTGAGGGTCCCTGTCCCCACTCACGGGTCCTGGGGGTCCCTGTCCCCCATTCACGAGTCCTGAGGGTCCCTGCCCCCCACTCACGGGTCCTGGGGGTCCCCCCCCCCCGCGTTGCCCCCCAGGTCGTGGGCGCTCGGGGCCATCGCGCTGCTGCTGCTGCTGGGTTTGACCTGGGCCTTCGGCCTCCTCTTCGTCACCCCGCGAGTCGGTGCTGACGGCGTCGCTGTTCACGGCCTGCAACGCGCTGCAGGGCACCTTCATCTTCGTCTTCCACTGCGCCCTCCAGAAAAAGGTGGGTGGGGGGCACCCTGGGGTGGGGGGGCACCCAGGGGTGGGGGGGGACACCCTGGGGGGCACCCAGGGGTGGGGGGGACACGCTGGGGTGGATAGAGGGGATTGTTGGGGGGCACCTTCATCTTGATCTTCCGCTGTGCTCTCTGGAGGTATAGGTGGGTGGGGGGCACCCAAAGGTGGGGGGGGACACCCTGGGGGGCACCCACGGGTGGGGGGGCACCCAAGGGTAGGGGAGGTACCATGGGGGGCACCCAAGGGTGAGGGATGTGGGGTAGGGGGTCAGCATGGGCACCTTCATATTCCTCTGAGTCCCCTGGAAAAAGGTGGGTGGGGGGCACCCTGGGGTGTGGGGCACCCAAGGGGTGGGGGGGGACACCCTGGGGGGCACCCAGGGGTGGGGGGGACACGCTGGGGTGGATAGAGGGGGTTGCTGGGGGGCACCTTTCTTGATCTTCCACTGCGCTCTCTGGAGGAATAGGTGGGTGGGGGGCACCCAAAGGTGGGGGGGGACACCCTGGGGGGCACCCACGGGTGGGGGATGTGGGGTTGGGGGTCAGTGTGGGCACCTTCATCTTCCTCTGAGTCCCCTGGAAAAAGGTGGGTGGGGGGCACCCAGGGGTGGGGGGGGACACCCTGGGGGGCACCCAGGGGTGGGGGATCCGTGGGGCAGGGGGCTCAGGATGTGTAGGAGGGTCAAGGGGGGGTCTCAGGGACATGGGGGGGCCCTGGGTGCAGTGCTGGGGGGGGGGTCTCAGCAGAACAGGGGGGGTGACCCTTGGGGGGTCCCGGGGAGAGGAACGAGTCCTCCATTAGGGGTCCCCAGGGTGGGGGGTGTCCCCTTTGGGGTGTCCCCAGGTCCCTGACCCCCCCACCCCCCCGCCAGGTGCACCGGGAGCTGAGCAAGTGCCTGCGGCACACATCCTGCTGCCTGCGCAGCCCCCCCGGCACCTCCCTGGGCGCCCTCAAGACCTCGGCCATCCGCACCAACACCCGCTACTACACCGGCACCCAGGTGGGACCCCCAAGGCACCCCCTGAGCCCCCCCGAACCCCCCAGCACCCTCTGACCCCCACAGAACCCCCTGAACCCCCTCAGAAACTTCACGGCACCCCCTGACCCCCCCAGAACGCTCTGAACCCCATGACACCCCCTGACCCCCCCAGAACACCCTGCACCCCCTGAACCCCACAGCACCCCCTGACCCCCCCTGCACCCCCTGAACTCCCCTCAACCCCCCGACCCCCCCTGAACCCCCCTCAACCGCATGACCCCCCTGGACCCCCCACGGCACCCCCTGACCCCCCAGAACCCTCTGAACCCCCACAGAACCCTCTGAACCCCATGACACCTCCTGACCCCCCCAGAACACCCTGCAGCCCCCAGAACCCCCACAGCACCCCCTGAACCCCACAGCACCCCCTGAACTCCCCTCAACCCCCTGACCCCCCCTGAACCCCCCCACGGCACCCCCTGACCCCCCCAGAACCCTCTGAACCCCCACAGAACCCTCTGAACCCCACGGCACCCCCTGACCCCCCCAGAACCCCCACAGCACCCCCTGAACCCCACAGCACCCCCTGACCCCCCCAGCACCCCCTGAACCCCCCTCAACCGCCTGCCCCCCCTGAACCCCCTCAACCGCCTGACCCCCCTGAGCCCCCCACGGCACCCCCTGACCCCCCCAGAACCCTCTGAAGCCCCCTGACCCCCCACAGCACCCCCTGACCCCCCCACAGCATCCCCTGAACCCCCCCAGCACCCCCCGACTCCCTTTGGCACCCCCAGCCCCCCCCCAGAGTTGGGCCCTGGGGGTGACAGGACCCCATGGGGTGAACCGTGACGGGGGTGGGGGGTGGGTCCCCAGGGTGGGGGTTCCCTGGGGTTGTTTTTGGGGGGGTGGGGGGTCCCAGCTGCACCCCCTCCCCAGAGCCGGATCCGGAGGATGTGGAACGACACCGTGCGGAAGCAAACGGAGTCCAGCTTCATGGGGGGGGACCTGAACAGCACCCCCACCCTCAACAGAGGTGAGAGACACCCCCTGACCCCCCCACCCTCAACAGAGGGGAGACACCCCCTGACCCCCCCACCCTCAACAGAGGGGAGACACCCCCTGACCCCCCCACCCTCAACAGAGGTGAGAGACACCCCCCTGAGACCCCCCCAACCCCCCCACTCTCAACAGAGGGGAGAGACACCCCCCTGACCCCCCCACCCTCAACAGAGGGGAGACATCCCCCCGAGACCCCCCGACCCCCCCACTCTCAACAGAGAGGAGAGACACCCCCTGACCCCCCTGAGACCCCCTGACCCCCCCCCACCCTCAACAGAGGGGAGACACCCCCCCTGAGACCCCCCAACCCCCCCACTCTCAACAGAAGGGAGAGACACCCCCTGACCCCCCCTGAAACCCCCTGACCCCCCCACCCTCAACAGAGAGGAGAGACACCCCCTGACCCCCCCTGAGACCCCCTGACCCCCCCACCCTCAACAGAGGTGAGAGACACCCCCCTGAGACCCCCTGACCCCCCACCCTCAACAGAGGGGAGACACCCCCCTGACCCCCCCTGAGATCCCCCCGACCCCCCCACCCTCAACAGAGGGGAGACACCCCCTGACCCCCCTGAGAACCCCTGACCCCCCCACCCTCAGCCGAGGTGAGAGACACCCCCTGACCCCCCCACCCTAAACAAAGGGCAGACACCCCTAATACCCCTCCGAGCACCCCAAAGACCCCTGAGACCCCCACCCTCAACAAAGCTGAGACCCCCCCTGAGCACCCCCGAGACCCCCCCGAGCACCCCCAACCTCACCAGAGGGGAGACCCCCCATGACCCCCCTCAGACCCCCTTTGAGCGCCCCCCCCCAGGCACCCTGAGCCCCCCCAGGACCCCCTTCAGGAACCCCAAAACCTCCTTGGGACCCTCCCAGGGCCCCCCCAGATCCCCCCAGGACCCCCCCTGACCCCCCTGTGAACCCCCAGATCCCCCTAGGACCCCACCAGACCCCTCCAGGACCCCCCCAGATCCCCCTGTGACCCCCCCACACCCCCCTGACCCCCCCTCTCCGCAGGTCCCATGGGGAACCACCTGCTGCCCAACCCGGTGCTGCAGCCGCGGGGGGGGTCCAGCCCCTACAACACCCTGATCGCCGAGTCCGGGGGGTTCGCCCCCGCATCGCCCCCCCCCTTCACCTCCCCAGGTGGGTACGACCCCCCCAAACCACCCCAGGACCCCCCAAACCCCCCTGCACCAAAGAAGTGGGGTACAATCCCCCCCAAACCACCCCGGGACCCCCCAAACCCCCTGCACCAAACAAGGGGGGTACAGCCCCCCCAAACCACCCCGGGACCCCCCAAACCCCCTGCACCAAACAAGGGGGGTATAACCCCCCCAAACCCCCCTGCACCAAACAAGGGGGGTACGACCCCCCCAAACCCCCTGCACCAAACAAAGGGGGTACGACCCCCCCCAAACCCCCCTGCACCAAACAAGGGGGGTACGACCCCCCCAAACCCCCCTGCACCAAACAAGGGGGGTACGACCCCCCCAAACCTCCTGCACCAAATAAGGAGGGGTATGACCCCCCAAACTGCCCCGGGACCCCCCAAACCCCCTGCACCAAACAAGGGGGGTACAGCCCCCCCAAACCACCCCGGGACCCCCCAAACCCCCTGCACCAAACAAAGGGGGTACGACCCCCCCCAAACCCCCCTGCACCAAACAAGGGGGGTACGACCCCCCCAAACCCCCCTGCACCAAACAAGGGGGGTACGACCCCCCCAAACCTCCTGCACCAAGCAAGGGGGGGTACAACCCCCCCAAAACCGCCCCGGGACCCCCCAAACCCCCTGCACCAAACAAGGGGGGTACAACCCCCCCAAACCCCCCTGCACCAAATAAGGAGGGGTATGACCCCCCAAACTGCCCCGGGACCCCCCAAACCCCCTGCACCAAACAAGGGGGGTACAACCCCCCCAAACCGCCCCGGGACCCCCCAAACCCCCCTGCACCAAACAAGGAGGGGTATGACCCCCCCAAACCACCCCGGGAGCCCCCAAACCGCCCTGCACCAAACAAGGGGGGTACAATCCCCCCCAAACCGCCCTGGGACCCCCCAAACCCCCTGCACCAAACAAGGGGGGTACAGCCCCCCCAAACCCCCCTGCACCAAACAAGGGGGGTACAATGCCCCCCAAACCCCCCTGCACCAAACAAGGGGGGTACAACCCCCCCAAACCCCACACACCAGCCCGGGGGGGGTCCTGGCCCTACCCCCCCCCATACCCCCCAATTTCAGCTCCCCCAGGGGGGTATGGGGGGTCTGACTCCCCAAAACCCCCCTGGACCCCCCCCACTTTCAGCTTCCAGTTTGGTACTGGGTGGGGGGGGCAGCCCCACACACCCCCAAAGTGTCCCCCCCCCCCCCCTTCCCCTCCCCTGGGAGATATGGGGGTTCACACCCCCCCGGACCCCAAATCCCCCCCCCTCAGAGGCTAGGGGGGCATGGGGGGGCTGGGGAGGTTGATGGGGGGGTGGGGGGTTTGGGGGGACCCTGGGGGGTCAGCGCCCCCCCCCTAATTGCCACCTCTGTCCCCAGGGAGCTTCCGCGACACCAGTAAGTGCCCCCCAGATGTGCACCCCCCCAGTGTCCCCCCCAGTCCTTTTGTGACCCCCATCGTGACCCCCCCATCCCCTCTGCCCCCCCATGTCCCCCCAACTCCTCATGACCCCCCCATTCCCTTTGTGCCCCCCCCCAACTCTTCTGCCCTCCCTCGTACCCCCCCACATCCCCCACTCCCCTTGTGCCCCCCCGGCTCCCCTCGTACCCCCCACTTCGTTCCCCCCCCATATTTTGCCCCCCAAGTCTCCTCGTGCCCCACCTTGTGCCCCCCAGTCCCTTTGTGCCCCCCCACTCTTGTGCCCCCCCATGTGTCCCCCCACTCTTAGGAGCCCCTGCTTGTGCCCCCCCCAGTCTCTTTGTGCCCCCCCCACTCTTGTGCCCCCCACTTCCTTCCCCCCCTTCTGCCCCCCCATATTTTGCCCCCCAAGTCTCATCGTGCCCCACCTTGTGCCCCCCCACTCTTGTGCCCCCCTATTGTGCCCCCCCACTCTTATGACCCCCCCTTGTGCCCCTCAAACCCATGTGCCCCCCCAGTCTCCTTGTGCCCCCCCATGCCCCCCACTTCCCTTGTGCCCCCCCCTTGTGCCCCCCAGCTCCCCTTGTACCCCCCACTTCATACCCCCCCATATTTTGCC
>NW_027043797.1:0-29516 GCF_036013475.1 Columba livia
TTCTTACTTCTTTCATACTTCTTTCTTTCTTCTTTCTTACTTCTTTCTTCATTCCTTCTTACTTCTTTCTTCTTTCTTACTTCTTTCTTACTTCTTTCTTCTTTCTTTCTTACTTCTTTCTTACTTCTTTCTTACTTCTTTCTTACTTCTTTCTTCATTCCTTTTTACTTCTTTCTTACTTCTTTCTTACTTCTTTCTTACTTCTTTCATACTTCTTTCTTTCTTCTTTCTTCTTTCATTCTTACTTCTTTCTTACTTATTTCTTACTTCTTTCTTACTTCTTTCTTTCTTCTTTCTTACTTCTTTCTTACTTCTTTCTTACTTCTTTCTTTCTTCTTTCTTACTTCTTTCTTACTTCTTTCTTACTTCTTTCTTACTTCTTTCTTCTTTCTTTCTTACTTCTTTCTTACTTCTTTCTTACTTCTTTCTTACTTCTTTCTTACTTCTTTCTTACTTTTTTCTTCATTCCTTCTTACTTCTTTCTTACTTCTTTCTTACTTCTTTCTTACTTCTTTCTTTCTTCTTTCTTCTTTCTTTCTAACTTCTTTCTTACTTCTTTCTTACTTCTTTCTTTCTTACTTCTTTCTTACTTCTTTCATACTTCTTTCTTTCTTCTTTCTTACTTCTTTCTTCATTCCTTCTTACTTCTTTCTTACTTCTTTCTTTCTTCTTTCTTACTTCTTTCTTCTTTCTTCCTTACTTCTTTCTTACTTCTTTCTTACTTCTTTCTTACTTCTTTCTTACTTCTTTCTTACTTCTTTCTTCATTCCTTCTTACTTCTTTCTTACTTCTTTCTTACTTCTTTCTTACTTCTTTCTTTCTTCTTTCTTCTTTCTTTCTAACTTCTTCTTACTTCTTTCTTACTTCTTTCTTTCTTACTTCTTTCTTACTTCTTTCATACTTCTTTCTTTATTCCTTCTTACTTCTTTCTTACTTCTTTCTTACTTCTTTCTTACTTCTTTCTTACTTCTTTCTTACTTCTTTCTTACTTCTTTCTTACTTCTTTCTTTATTCCTTCTTACTTCTTTCTTACTTCTTTCTTACTTCTTTCTTATTTCTTTCTTACTTCTTTCTTACTTCTTTCTTACTTCTTTCTTACTTCTTTGTTCTTTCTTTCTTTCTTCTTACTTTCTTCTTTCATACTTCTTTCTTACTTCTTTCTTACTTCTTTCTTCTTTCTTTCTTACTTCTTTCTTACTTATTTCTTACTTCTTTCTTACTTCTTTCTAACTCCTTTCTTTCTTACTTCTTTCTTACTTCTTTCTTCATTCCTTCTTACTTCTTTCTTACTTCTTTCTTTCTTCTTTCTTCTTTCTTTCTTACTTCTTTCTTACTTCTTTCTTACTTCTTTCTTACTTCTTTCTTACTTCTTTCTTACTTCTTTCTTCATTCCTTTTTACTTCTTTCTTACTTCTTTCTTACTTCTCTCTTACTTCTTTCTTACTTCTTTCTTCTTTCTCTCTTACTTCTTTCTTACTTCTTTCTTACTTATTTCTTACTTCTTTCTAACTTCTTTCTTCATTCCCTCTTACTTCTTTCTTACTTCTTTCTTACTTCTTTCTTACTTCTTTCTTCTTTCTTTCTTACTTCTTTCTTACTTCTTTCTTACTTCTTTCTTACTTCTTTGTTACTTCTTTCTTTATTCTTTCTTACTTCTTTCTTACTTCTTTCTTACTTCTTTCTTACTTCTTTCTTCATTCCTTCTTACTTCTTTCTTACTTCTTTCTATCTTCTTTCTTACTTCTTTCATACTTCTTTCTTACTTCTTTCTTACTTCTTTCTTCTTTCTTACTTCTTTCTTCATTCCTTCTTACTTCTTTCTTACTTCTTTCTTACTTCTTTCTTACTTCTTTGTTACTTCTTTCTTTATTCTTTCTTACTTCTTTCTTACTTCTTTCTTGCTTCTTTCTTTCTTCTTTCTTACTTCCTTCTTCATTCCTTCTTACTTCTTTCTTACTTCATTCTTACTTCTTTCTTACTTATTTCTTACTTCTTTCTAACTTCTTTCTTCATTCCTTCTTACTTCTTTCTTTCTTCTTTCTTACTTCTTTCTTACTTCTTTCTTCTTTCTTTCTTACTTCTTTCTTACTTCTTTCTTACTTCTTTCTTACTTCTTTCTTTCTTCTTTCTTACTTCTTTCTTACTTCTTTCTTACTTCTTTCTTACTTCTTTCTTCTTTCTTTCTTACTTCTTTCTTACTTCTTTCTTACTTCTTTCTTACTTCTTTCTTACTTCTTTCTTCATTCCTTTTTACTTCTTTCTTACTTCTTTCTTACTTCTTTCTTACTTCTTTCTTACTTCTTTCTTTCTTCTTTCTTCTTTCTTTCTTACTTCTTTCTTACTTCTTTCTTACTTCTTTCTTACTTCTTTCTTTCTTCTTTCTTACTTCTTTCTTACTTCTTTCTTACTTCTTTCTTTCTTCTTTCTTACTTTTTTCTTACTTCTTTCTTACTTCTTTCTTGCTTCTTTCTTCTTTCTTTCTTACTTCTTTCTTACTTCTTTCTTACTTCTTTCTTTCTTCTTTTTTACTTCTTTCTTTCTTCTTTCTTACTTCTTTCGTACTTCTTTCTTACTTCTTTCTTTCTTCTTTCTTCTTTCATTCTTACTTCTTTCTTACTTCATTCTTACTTCTTTCTTTCTTCTTTCTATCTTTCTTCTTTCTTACTTCTTTCTTACTTCTTTCTTACTTCTTTCTTACTTCTTTCTTCTTTCTTTCTTACTTCTTTCTTACTTCTTTCTTACTTCTTTCTTACTTCTTTCTTACTTCTTTCTTCATTCTTTCTTACTTCTTTCTTACTTCTTTCTTACTTCTTTCTTACTTCTTTGTTACTTCTTTCTTTATTCTTTCTTACTTCTTTCTTCATTCCTTTTTACTTCTCTCTTACTTCTTTCTTACTTCTCTCTTACTTCTTTCTTACTTCTTTCTTCTTTCTCTCTTACTTCTTTCTTACTTCTTTCTTACTTATTTCTTACTTCTTTCTAACTTCTTTCTTCATTCCCTCTTACTTCTTTCTTACTTCTTTCTTACTTCTTTCTTACTTCTTTCTTCTTTCTTTCTTACTTCTTTCTTACTTCTTTCTTACTTCTTTCTTACTTCTTTGTTACTTCTTTCTTTATTCTTTCTTACTTCTTTCTTACTTCTTTCTTACTTCTTTCTTACTTCTTTCTTCATTCCTTCTTACTTCTTTCTTACTTCTTTCTATCTTCTTTCTTACTTCTTTCATACTTCTTTCTTACTTCTTTCTTACTTCTTTCTTCTTTCTTACTTCTTTCTTCATTCCTTCTTACTTCTTTCTTACTTCTTTCTTACTTCTTTCTTACTTCTTTGTTACTTCTTTCTTTATTCTTTCTTACTTCTTTCTTACTTCTTTCTTGCTTCTTTCTTTCTTCTTTCTTACTTCTTTCTTCATTCCTTCTTACTTCTTTCTTACTTCATTCTTACTTCTTTCTTACTTATTTCTTACTTCTTTCTAACTTCTTTCTTCATTCCTTCTTACTTCTTTCTTTCTTCTTTCTTACTTCTTTCTTACTTCTTTCTTCTTTCTTTCTTACTTCTTACTTAATTCTTTCTTACTTCTTTCTTACTTCTTTCTTTCTTCTTTCTTACTTCTTTCTTACTTCTTTCTTACTTCTTTCTTACTTCTTTCTTCTTTCTTTCTTACTTCTTTCTTACTTCTTTCTTACTTCTTTCTTACTTCTTTCTTACTTCTTTCTTCATTCCTTTTTACTTCTTTCTTACTTCTTTCTTACTTCTTTCTTACTTCTTTCTTACTTCTTTCTTTCTTCTTTCTTCTTTCTTTCTTACTTCTTTCTTACTTCTTTCTTACTTCTTTCTTACTTCTTTCTTTCTTCTTTCTTACTTCTTTCTTACTTCTTTCTTACTTCTTTCTTTCTTCTTTCTTACTTTTTTCTTACTTCTTTCTTACTTCTTTCTTACTTCTTTCTTCTTTCTTTCTTACTTCTTTCTTACTTCTTTCTTACTTCTTTCTTTCTTCTTTTTTACTTCTTTCTTTCTTCTTTCTTACTTCTTTCGTACTTCTTTCTTACTTCTTTCTTTCTTCTTTCTTCTTTCATTCTTACTTCTTTCTTACTTCCTTCTTACTTCTTTCTTTCTTCTTTCTATCTTTCTTCTTTCTTACTTCTTTCTTACTTCTTTCTTACTTCTTTCTTACTTCTTTCTTCTTTCTTTCTTACTTCTTTCTTACTTCTTTCTTACTTCTTTCTTACTTCTTTCTTACTTCTTTCTTCATTCCTTTTTACTTATTTCTTACTTCTTTCTTACTTCTTTCTTACTTCTTACTTCTTTCTTCTTTCTTCTTTCTTTCTTACATCTTTCTTACTTCTTTCTTACTTCTTTCTTACTTCTTTCTTTCTTCTTTCTTACTTCTTTCGTACTTCTTTCTTACTTCTTTCTTTCTTCTTTCTTACTTCTTTCTTACTTCTTTCTTACTTCTTTCTTCATTCCTTCTTACTTCTTTCTTACTTCTTTCTTACTTCTTTCTTACTTCTTTCTTACTTCTTTCTTACTTCTTTCTTCATTCCTTCTTACTTCTTTCTTACTTCTTTCTTACTTCTTTCTTAATTCTTTCTTACTTCTTTCTTATTTCTTTCTTACTTCTTTCTTTCTTCCTTCTTCTTTCTTTCTGACTTCTTTCTTACTTCTTTCTTACTTCTTTCTTACTTCTTTTTTCTTTCTTTCTTTCTTCTTACTTTCTTCTTTCATACTTCTTTCTTACTTCTTTCTTACTTCTTTCTTCTTTCTTTCTTACTTCTTTCTTACTTCTTTCTTACTTATTTCTTACTTCTTTCTAACTTCTTTCTTTCTTACTTCTTTCTTACTTCTTTCATACTTCTTTCTTTCTTCTTTCTTGCTTCTTTCTTCATTCCTTCTTACTTCTTTCTTACTTCATTCTTACATCTTTCTTACTTATTTCTTACTTCTTTCTAACTTCTCTCTTCATTCCTTCTTACTTCTTTCTTTCTTCTTTCTTACTTCTTTCTTACTTCTTTCTTACTTCTTTCTTACTTCTTTCTCACTTCTTTCTTCTTTCTTTCTTACTTCTTTCTTACTTCTTTCTTACTTCTTTCTTACTTCTTTCTTACTTCTTTCTTCATTCCTTTTTACTTCTTTCTTACTTCTTTCTTACTTCTTTCTTACTTCTTTCTTCTTTCTTTCTTCTTTCTTCTTTCTTTCTTACTTCTTTCTTACTTCTTTCTTACTTCTTTCTTACTTCTTTCTTTCTTCTTTCTTACTTCTTTCTTACTTCTTTCTTACTTCTTTCTTTCTTCTTTCTTACTTCTTTCTTACTTCTTTCTTACTTCTTTCTTTCTTCTTTCTTCTTTCTTTCTTACTTCTTTCTTACTTCTTTCTTACTTCTTTCTTACTTCTTTCTTACTTCTTTCTTACTTCTTTCTTACTTCTTTCTTCATTCCTTCTTACTTCTTTCTTACTTCTTTCTTACTTCTTTCTTACTTCTTTCTTACTTCTTTCTTCTTTCTTTCTAACTTCTTTCTTACTTCTTTCTTACTTCTTTCTTACTTCTTTCTTTCTTACTTCTTTCTTACTTCTTTCATACTTCTTTATTTCTTCTGTCTTACTTCTTTCTTCATTCCTTCTTACTTCTCTCTTACTTCTTTCTTACTTCTTTCTTACTTATTTCTTACTTCTTTCTAACTTCTTTCTTCATTCCCTCTTACTTCTTTCTTTCTTCTTTCTTACTTCTTTCTTACTTCTTTCTTCTTTCTTTCTTACTTGTTTCTTACTTCTTTCTTACTTCTTTCTTCATTCCTTCTTACTTCTTTCTTACTTCTTTCTATCTTCTTTCTTACTTCTTTCATACTTCTTTCTTACTTCTTTCTTACTTCTTTCTTACTTCTTTCTTACTTCTTTCTTACTTCTTTCTTACTTCTTTCTTCTTTCTTTCTTACTTCTTTCTTACTTCCTTCTTACTTCTTTCTCACTTCTTTCTTACTTCTTTCTTCATTCCTTTTTACTTATTTCTTACTTCTTTCTTACTTCTTTCTTACTTCTTTCTTACTTCTTTCTTACTTCTTTCTTCATTCCTTCTTACTTCTTTCTTACTTCTTTCTATCTTCTTTCTTACTTCTTTCATACTTCTTTCTTACTTCTTTCTTACTTCTTTCTTACTTCTTTCTTACTTCTTTCTTACTTCTTTCTTACTTCTTTCTTACTTCTTTCTTACTTCTTTCTTTCTTCTTTCTTACTTCTTTCTTACTTCTTTCTTCTTTCTTTCTTACTTCTTTCTTACTTCTTTCTTACTTCTTTCTTACTTCTTTCTTACTTCTTTCTTCATTCCTTCTTACTTCTTTCTTACTTCTTTCTTTCTTCTTTCTTACTTCTTTCATACTTCTTTCTTACTTCTTTCTTTCTTCTTTCTTCTTTCTTACTTATTTCTTACTTCTTTCTTCATTCCTTCTTACTTCTTTCTTACTTCTTTCTTACTTCTTTCTTACTTCTTTCTTACTTCTTTCTTACTTCTTTCTTACTTCTTTCTTTATTCCTTCTTACTTCTTTCTTACTTCTTTCTTACTTCTTTCTTACTTCTTTCTTACTTCTTTCTTACTTCTTTCTTACTTCTTTGTTCTTTCTTTCTTTCTTCTTACTTTCTTCTTTCATACTTCTTTCTTACTTCTTTCTTACTTCTTTCTTCTTTCTTTCTTACTTCTTTCTTACTTATTTCTTACTTCTTTCTTACTTCTTTCTAACTCCTTTCTTTCTTACTTCTTTCTTACTTCTTTCATACTTCTTTCTTTCTTCTTTCTTACTTCTTTCTTCATTCCTTCTTACTTCTTTCTTCTTTCTTACTTCTTTCTTACTTCTTTCTTCTTTCTTTCTTACTTCTTTCTTACTTCTTTCTTTCTTCTTTCTTCTTTCATTCTTACTTCTTTCTTACTTCTTTCTTACTTCTTTCTTACTTCTTTCTTTCTTCTTTCTTACTTCTTTCTTACTTCTTTCTTACTTCTTTCTTTCTTCTTTCTTACTTCTTTCTTACTTCTTTCTTACTTCTTTCTTACTTCTTTCTTCTTTCTTTCTTACTTCTTTCTTACTTCTTTCTTACTTCTTTCTTACTTCTTTCTTACTTCTTTCTTACTTCTTTCTTCATTCCTTCTTACTTCTTTCTTACTTCTTTCTTACTTCTTTCTTACTTCTTTCTTTCTTCTTTCTTCTTTCTTTCTAACTTCTTTCTTACTTCTTTCTTACTTCTTTCTTTCTTACTTCTTTCTTACTTCTTTCATACTTCTTTCTTTCTTCTTTCTTACTTCTTTCTTCATTCCTTCTTACTTCTTTCTTACTTCTTTCTTTCTTCTTTCTTACTTCTTTCTTCTTTCTTCCTTACTTCTTTCTTACTTCTTTCTTACTTCTTTCTTACTTCTTTCTTACTTCTTTCTTCATTCCTTCTTACTTCTTTCTTACTTCTTTCTTACTTCTTTCTTACTTCTTTCTTTCTTCTTTCTTCTTTCTTTCTAACTTCTTCTTACTTCTTTCTTACTTCTTTCTTTCTTACTTCTTTCTTACTTCTTTCATACTTCTTTCTTTCTTCTTTCTTACTTCTTTCTTCATTCCTTCTTACTTCTTTCTTACTTCTTTCTTTCTTCTTTCTTCTTTCTTTCTTACTTCTTTCTTACTTCTTTCTTACTTCTTTCTTACTTCTTTCTTACTTCTTTCTTACTTCTTTCTTCATTCCTTTTTACTTCTTTCTTACTTCTTTCTTACTTCTTTCTTACTTCTTTCTTACTTCTTTCTTACTTCTTTCTTCTTTCTCTCTTACTTCTTTCTTACTTCTTTCTTACTTATTTCTTACTTCTTTCTAACTTCTTTCTTCATTCCCTCTTACTTCTTTCTTACTTCTTTCTTACTTCTTTCTTACTTCTTTCTTCTTTCTTTCTTACTTCTTTCTTACTTCTTTCTTACTTCTTTCTTACTTCTTTGTTACTTCTTTCTTACTTCTTTCTTACTTCTTTCTTACTTCTTTCTTACTTCTTTCTTACTTCTTTCTTCATTCCTTCTTACTTCTTTCTTACTTCTTTCTATCTTCTTTCTTACTTCTTTCATACTTCTTTCTTACTTCTTTCTTACTTCTTTCTTCTTTCTTACTTCTTTCTTCATTCCTTCTTACTTCTTTCTTACTTCTTTCTTACTTCTTTCTTACTTCTTTCTTTCTTCTTTCTTCTTTCTTCTTTCTTTCTTACTTCTTTCTTACTTCTTTCTTACTTCTTTCTTTCTTCTTTCTTACTTCTTTCTTCATTCCTTCTTACTTCTTTCTTACTTCATTCTTACTTCTTTCTTACTTATTTCTTACTTCTTTCTAACTTCTTTCTTCATTCCTTCTTACTTCTTTCTTTCTTCTTTCTTACTTCTTTCTTACTTCTTTCTTCTTTCTTTCTTACTTCTTTCTTACTTCTTTCTTACTTCTTTCTTACTTCTTTCTTTCTTCTTTCTTACTTCTTTCTTACTTCTTTCTTACTTCTTTCTTACTTCTTTCTTCTTTCTTTCTTACTTCTTTCTTACTTCTTTCTTACTTCTTTCTTACTTCTTTCTTACTTCTTTCTTCATTCCTTTTTACTTCTTTCTTACTTCTTTCTTACTTCTTTCTTACTTCTTTCTTTCTTCTTTCTTCTTTCTTTCTTACTTCTTTCTTACTTCTTTCTTCTTTCTTACTTCTTTCTTTCTTCTTTCTTACTTCTTTCTTACTTCTTTCTTACTTCTTTCTTTCTTCTTTCTTACTTCTTTCTTACTTCTTTCTTACTTCTTTCTTACTTCTTTCTTCTTTCTTTCTTACTCCTTTCTTACTTCTTTCTTACTTCTTTCTTTCTTCTTTTTTACTTCTTTCTTACTTCTTTCTTACTTCTTTCTTTCTTCTTTCTTACTTCTTTCTTACTTCTTTGTTACTTCTTTCTTACTTCTTTCTTACTTCTTTCTTTCTTCTTTCTTCTTTCTTTCTTACTTATTTCTTACTTCTTTCTTACTTCTTTCTTACTTCTTTCTTACTTCTTTCTTCATTCCTTCTTACTTCCTTCTTACTTCTTTCTTACTTCTTTCTTACTTCTTTCTTACTTCTTTCTTACTTCTTTCTTACTTCTTTCTTTCTTCTTTCTTCTTTCATTCTTACTTCTTTCTTACTTCCTTCTTACTTCTTTCTTACTTCTTTCTTTCTTCTTTCTTACTTCTTTCATACTTCTTTCTTACTTCTTTCTTCTTTCTTTCTTACTTCTTTCTTACATCTTTCTTACTTATTTCTTACTTCTTTCTAAGTTCTTTCTTTCTTACTTCTTTCTTACTTCTTTCATACTTCTTTCTTTCTTCTTTCTTACTTCTTTCTTACTTCTTTCTTCATTCTTCTTACTTCTTTCTTACTTCTTTCTTTCTTCTTTCCTACTTCTTTCTTACTTCTTTCTTACTTCTTTCTTACTTCTTT
Organism: Columba livia; assembly: GCF_036013475.1. Classification (NCBI taxonomy): domain Eukaryota; kingdom Metazoa; phylum Chordata; class Aves; order Columbiformes; family Columbidae; genus Columba; species Columba livia. The sequence continues at coordinate 9,438 of NW_027043797.1, forward strand.
CTTCATTCCTTTTTACTTATTTCTTACTTCTTTCTTTCTTCTTTCTTACTTCTTTCTTACTTCTTTCTTTCTTCTTTCTTCTTTCTTTCTTACTTCTTTCTTACTTCTTTCTTACTTATTTCTTCTTTCTATCTTTCTTCTTTCTTACTTCTTTCTTACTTCTTTCTTACTTCTTTCTTACTTCTTTCTTCTTTCTTTCTTACTTCTTTCTTACTTCTTTCTTACTTCTTTCTTACTTCTTTCTTACTTCTTTCTTACTTCTTTCTTCATTCCTTTTTACTTATTTCTTACTTCTTTCTTACTTCTTTCTTACTTCTTACTTCTTTCTTCTTTCTTCTTTCTTTCTTACATCTTTCTTACTTCTTTCTTACTTCTTTCTTACTTCTTTCTTTCTTCTTTCTTACTTCTTTCGTACTTCTTTCTTACTTCTTTCTTTCTTCTTTCTTACTTCTTTCTTACTTCTTTCTTACTTCTTTCTTCATTCCTTCTTACTTCTTTCTTACTTCTTTCTTACTTCTTTCTTACTTCTTTCTTACTTCTTTCTTACTTCTTTCTTCATTCCTTCTTACTTCTTTCTTACTTCTTTCTTACTTCTTTCTTACTTCTTTCTTACTTCTTTCTTACTTCTTTCTTACTTCTTTCTTTCTTCCTTCTTCTTTCTTTCTGACTTCTTTCTTACTTCTTTCTTACTTCTTTCTTACTTCTTTGTTCTTTCTTTCTTTCTTCTTACTTTCTTCTTTCATACTTCTTTCTTACTTCTTTCTTACTTCTTTCTTCTTTCTTTCTTACTTCTTTCTTACTTCTTTCTTACTTATTTCTTACTTCTTTCTAACTTCTTTCTTTCTTACTTCTTTCTTACTTCTTTCATACTTCTTTCTTTCTTCTTTCTTGCTTCTTTCTTCATTCCTTCTTACTTCTTTCTTACTTCATTCTTACTTCTTTCTTACTTATTTCTTACTTCTTTCTAACTTCTCTCTTCATTCCTTCTTACTTCTTTCTTTCTTCTTTCTTACTTCTTTCTTACTTCTTTCTTACTTCTTTCTTACTTCTTTCTTACTTCTTTCTTCTTTCTTTCTTACTTCTTTCTTACTTCTTTCTTACTTCTTTCTTACTTCTTTCTTACTTCTTTCTTCATTCCTTTTTACTTCTTTCTTACTTCTTTCTTACTTCTTTCTTACTTCTTTCTTCTTTCTTTCTTCTTTCTTCTTTCTTTCTTACTTCTTTCTTACTTCTTTCTTACTTCTTTCTTACTTCTTTCTTTCTTCTTTCTTACTTCTTTCTTACTTCTTTCTTACTTCTTTCTTTCTTCTTTCTTACTTCTTTCTTACTTCTTTCTTACTTCTTTCTTTCTTCTTTCTTCTTTCTTTCTTACTTCTTTCTTACTTCTTTCTTACTTCTTTCTTACTTCTTTCTTACTTCTTTCTTACTTCTTTCTTACTTCTTTCTTCATTCCTTCTTACTTCTTTCTTACTTCTTTCTTACTTCTTTCTTACTTCTTTCTTTCTTCTTTCTTCTTTCTTTCTAACTTCCTTCTTACTTCTTTCTTACTTCTTTCTTACTTCTTTCTTTCTTACTTCTTTCTTACTTCTTTCATACTTCTTTATTTCTTCTTTCTTACTTCTTTCTTCATTCCTTCTTACTTCTCTCTTACTTCTTTCTTACTTCTTTCTTACTTTTTTCTTACTTCTTTCTAAATTCTTTCTTCATTCCCTCTTACTTCTTTCTTTCTTCTTTCTTACTTCTTTCTTACTTCTTTCTTCTTTCTTTCTTACTTGTTTCTTACTTCTTTCTTACTTCTTTCTTCATTCCTTCTTACTTCTTTCTTACTTCTTTCTATCTTCTTTCTTACTTCTTTCATACTTCTTTCTTACTTCTTTCTTACTTCTTTCTTACTTCTTTCTTACTTCTTTCTTACTTCTTTCTTACTTCTTTCTTCTTTCTTTCTTACTTCTTTCTTACTTCCTTCTTACTTCTTTCTCACTTCTTTCTTACTTCTTTCTTCATTCCTTTTTACTTATTTCTTACTTCTTTCTTACTTCTTTCTTACTTCTTTCTTACTTCTTTCTTCATTCCTTCTTACTTCTTTCTTACTTCTTTCTATCTTCTTTCTTACTTCTTTCATACTTCTTTCTTACTTCTTTCTTACTTCTTTCTTACTTCTTTCTTACTTCTTTCTTACTTCTTTCTTACTTCTTTCTTACTTCTTTCTTACTTCTTTCTTTCTTCTTTCTTACTTCTTTCTTACTTCTTTCTTCTTTCTTTCTTACTTCTTTCTTACTTCTTTCTTACTTCTTTCTTACTTCTTTCTTACTTCTTTCTTACTTATTTCTTACTTCTTTCTTTCTTCTTTCTTCTTTCTTTCTTACTTCTTTCTTACTTCTTTCTTACTTCTTACTTCTTTCTTACTTCTTTCTTTCTTCTTTCTTACTTCTTTCTTACTTCTTTCTTACTTCTTTCTTTCTTTTTTCTTACTTCTTTCTTCATTCCTTCTTACTTCTTTCTTACTTCTTTCTTACTTCTTTCTTACTTCTTTCTTACTTCTTTCTTTCTTCTTTCTTCTTTCTTTCTTACTTCTTTCTTACTTCTTTCTTACTGTTTTCTTACTTCTTTCTTTCTTCTTTCTTACTTCTTTCATACTTCTTTCTTACTTCTTTCTTACTTCTTTCTTCTTTCTTTCTTACTTCTTTCTTACTTCTTTCTTACTTATTTCTTACTTCTTTCTAAGTTCTTTCTTTCTTACTTCTTTCTTACTTCTTTCATACTTCTTTCTTTCTTCTTTCTTACTTCTTTCTTACTTCTTTCTTCATTCCTTCTTACTTCTTTCTTACTTCTTTCTTTCTTCTTTCCTACTTTTTTCTTACTTCTTTCTTACTTCTTTCTTACTTCTTTCTTCATTCCTTTTTACTTATTTCTTACTTCTTTCTTACTTCTTTCTTACTTCTTTCTTACTTCCTTCTTACTTCTTTCTTCTTTCTTTCTTACTTCTTTCTTACTTCTTTCTTACTTCTTTCTTCTTTCTTTCTTACTTCTTTCTTACTTCTTTCTTACTTCTTTCTTACTTCTTTCTTACTTCTTTCTTCATTCCTTTTTACTTATTTCTTACTTCTTTCTTACTTCTTTCTTACTTCTTTCTTACTTCTTTCTTTCTTCTTTCTTCTTTCTTTCTTACATCTTTCTTACTTCTTTCTTACTTCTTTCTTACTTCTTTCTTTCTTCTTTCTTACTTCTCTCATACTTCTTTCTTACTTCTTTCTTTCTTCTTTCTTAATTCTTTCTTACTTCTTTCTTACTTCTTTCTTCATTCCTACTTACTTCTTTCTTACTTCTTTCTTACTTCTTTCTTACTTCTTTCTTACTTCTTTCTTACTTCTTTCTTCATTCCTTCTTACTTCTTTCTTACTTCTTTCTTACTTCTTTCTTACTTCTTTCTTACTTCTTTCTTACTTCTTTCTTACTTATTTCTTACTTCTTTCTAACTTCTTTCTTTCTTACTTCTTTCTTACTTCTTTCATACTTCTTTCTTTCTTCTTTCTTACTTCTTTCTTCATTCCTTCTTACTTCTTTCTTACTTCATTCTTACTTCTTTCTTACTTATTTCTTACTTCTTTCTAACTTCTTTCTTCATTCCTTCTTACTTCTTTCTTTCTTCTTTCTTACTTCTTTCTTACTTCTTTCTTCTTTCTTTCTTACTTCTTTCTTACTTCTTTCTTACTTCTTTCTTACTTCTTTCTTACTTCTTTCTTACTTCTTTCTTTCTTCTTTCTTACTTCTTTCTTACTTCTTTCTTACTTCTTTCTTACTTCTTTCTTCTTTATTTCTTACTTCTTTCTTACTTCTTTCTTACTTCTTTCTTACTTCTTTCTTACTTCTTTCTTCATTTCTTTTTACTTCTTTCTTACTTCTTTCTTACTTCTTTCTTACTTCTTTCTTCTTTCTTTCTTACTTCTTTCTTACTTCTTTCTTACTTCTTTCTTACTTCTTTCTTTCTTCTTTCTTACTTCTTTCTTACTTCTTTCTTACTTCTTCCTTTCTTCTTTCTTACTTCTTTCTTACTTCTTTCTTACTTCTTTCTTACTTCTTTCTTCTTTCTTTCTTACTTCTTTCTTACTTCTTTCTTACTTCTTTCTTTCTTCTTTTTTACTTCTTTCTTACTTCTTTCTTACTTCTTTGTTACTTCTTTCTTACTTCTTTCTTACTTCTTTCTTTCTTCTTTCTTCTTTCTTTCTTACTTATTTCTTACTTCTTTCTTACTTCTTTCTTACTTCTTTCTTACTTCTTTCTTCATTCCTTCTTACTTCCTTCTTACTTCTTTCTTACTTCTTTCTTACTTCTTTCTTACTTCTTTCTTACTTCTTTCTTTCTTCTTTCTTCTTTCATTCTTACTTCTTTCTTACTTCCTTCTTACTTCTTTCTTACTTCTTTCTTTCTTCTTTCTTACTTCTTTCATACTTCTTTCTTACTTCTTTCTTCTTTCTTTCTTACTTCTTTCTTACATCTTTCTTACTTATTTCTTACTTCTTTCTAAGTTCTTTCTTTCTTACTTCTTTCTTACTTCTTTCATACTTCTTTCTTTCTTCTTTCTTACTTCTTTCTTACTTCTTTCTTCATTCCTTCTTACTTCTTTCTTACTTCTTTCTTTCTTCTTTCCTACTTCTTTCTTACTTCTTTCTTACTTCTTTCTTACTTCTTTCTTCATTCCTTTTTACTTATTTCTTACTTCTTTCTTACTTCTTTCTTACTTCTTTCTTACTTCTTTCTTTCTTCTTTCTTCTTTCTTTCTTACTTCTTTCTTACTTCTTTCTTACTTCTTTCTTCTTTCTATCTTTCTTCTTTCTTACTTCTTTCTTACTTCTTTCTTACTTCTTTCTTACTTCTTTCTTCTTTCTTTCTTACTTCTTTCTTACTTCTTTCTTACTTCTTTCTTACTTCTTTCTTACTTCTTTCTTCATTCCTTTTTACTTATTTCTTACTTCTTTCTTACTTCTTTCTTACTTCTTACTTCTTTCTTCTTTCTTCTTTCTTTCTTACATCTTTCTTACTTCTTTCTTACTTCTTTCTTACTTCTTTCTTTCTTCTTTCTTACTTCTTTCGTACTTCTTTCTTACTTCTTTCTTTCTTCTTTCTTACTTCTTTCTTACTTCTTTCTTACTTCTTTCTTCATTCCTTCTTACTTCTTTCTTACTTCTTTCTTACTTCTTTCTTACTTCTTTCTTACTTCTTTCTTACTTCTTTCTTCATTCCTTCTTACTTCTTTCTTACTTCTTTCTTACTTCTTTCTTACTTCTTTCTTACTTCTTTCTTACTTCTTTCTTACTTCTTTCTTTCTTCTTTCTTCTTTCTTTCTGACTTCTTTCTTACTTCTTTCTTACTTCTTTCTTACTTTTTTGTTCTTTCTTTCTTTCTTCTTACTTTCTTCTTTCATACTTCTTTCTTACTTCTTTCTTACTTCTTTCTTCTTTCTTTCTTACTTCTTTCTTACTTCTTTCTTACTTATTTCTTACTTCTTTCTAACTTCTTTCTTTCTTACTTCTTTCTTACTTCTTTCATACTTCTTTCTTTCTTCTTTCTTGCTTCTTTCTTCATTCCTTCTTACTTCTTTCTTACTTCATTCTTACTTCTTTCTTACTTATTTCTTACTTCTTTCTAACTTCTCTCTTCATTCCTTCTTACTTCTTTCTTTCTTCTTTCTTACTTCTTTCTTACTTCTTTCTTACTTCTTTCTTACTTCTTTCTTACTTCTTTCTTCTTTCTTTCTTACTTCTTTCTTACTTCTTTCTTACTTCTTTCTTACTTCTTTCTTACTTCTTTCTTCATTCCTTTTTACTTCTTTCTTACTTCTTTCTTACTTCTTTCTTACTTCTTTCTTCTTTCTTTCTTCTTTCTTCTTTCTTTCTTACTTCTTTCTTACTTCTTTCTTACTTCTTTCTTACTTCTTTCTTTCTTCTTTCTTACTTCTTTCTTACTTCTTTCTTACTTCTTTCTTTCTTCTTTCTTACTTCTTTCTTACTTCTTTCTTACTTCTTTCTTTCTTCTTTCTTCTTTCTTTCTTACTTCTTTCTTACTTCTTTCTTACTTCTTTCTTACTTCTTTCTTACTTCTTTCTTACTTCTTTCTTCATTCCTTCTTACTTCTTTCTTACTTCTTTCTTACTTCTTTCTTACTTCTTTCTTACTTCTTTCTTACTTCTTTCATACTTCTTTATTTCTTCTTTCTTGCTTCTTTCTTCATTCCTTCTTACTTCTTTCTTACTTCATTCTTACTTCTTTCTTACTTATTTCTTACTTCTTTCTAACTTCTCTCTTCATTCCTTCTTACTTCTCTCTTACTTCTTTCTTACTTCTTTCTTACTTATTTCTTACTTCTTTCTTACTTCTTTCTTCATTCCCTCTTACTTCTTTCTTTCTTCTTTCTTACTTCTTTCTTACTTCTTTCTTCTTTCTTTCTTACTTGTTTCTTACTTCTTTCTATCTTCTTTCTTACTTCTTTCATACTTCTTTCTTACTTCTTTCTTACTTCTTTCTTACTTCTTTCATACTTCTTTCTTACTTCTTTCTTACTTCTTTCTTACTTCTTTCTTACTTCTTTCTTTCTTCTTTCTTACTTCTTTCTTACTTCTTTCTTACTTCTTTCTTTCTTCTTTCTTACTTCTTTCTTACTTCTTTCTTACTTCTTTCTTTCTTCTTTCTTCTTTCTTTCTTACTTCTTTCTTACTTCTTTCTTACTTCTTTCTTACTTCTTTCTTACTTCTTTCTTACTTCTTTCTTACTTCTTTCTTCATTCCTTCTTACTTCTTTCTTACTTCTTTCTTACTTCTTTCTTACTTCTTTCTTTCTTCTTTCTTCTTTCTTTCTAACTTCTTTCTTACTTCTTTCTTACTTCTTTCTTACTTCTTTCTTTCTTACTTCTTTCTTACTTCTTTCATACTTCTTTATTTCTTCTTTCTTACTTCTTTCTTCATTCCTTCTTACTTCTCTCTTACTTCTTTCTTACTTCTTTCTTACTTTTTTCTTACTTCTTTCTAACTTCTTTCTTCATTCCCTCTTACTTCTTTCTTTCTTCTTTCTTACTTCTTTCTTACTTCTTTCTTCTTTCTTTCTTACTTGTTTCTTACTTCTTTCTTACTTCTTTCTTCATTCCTTCTTACTTCTTTCTTACTTCTTTCTATCTTCCTTCTTACTTCTTTCATACTTCTTTCTTACTTCTTTCTTACTTCTTTCTTACTTCTTTCTTACTTCTTTCTTACTTCTTTCTTACTTCTTTCTTCTTTCTTTCTTACTTCTTTCTTACTTCCTTCTTACTTCTTTCTCACTTCTTTCTTACTTCTTTCTTCATTCCTTTTTACTTATTTCTTACTTCTTTCTTACTTCTTTCTTACTTCTTTCTTACTTCTTTCTTCATTCCTTCTTACTTCTTTCTTACTTCTTTCTATCTTCTTTCTTACTTCTTTCATACTTCTTTCTTACTTCTTTCTTACTTCTTTCTTACTTCTTTCTTACTTCTTTCTTACTTCTTTCTTACTTCTTTCTTACTTCTTTCTTACTTCTTTCTTTCTTCTTTCTTACTTCTTTCTTACTTCTTTCTTCTTTCTTTCTTACTTCTTTCTTACTTCTTTCTTACTTCTTTCTTACTTCTTTCTTACTTCTTTCTTCATTCCTTCTTACTTCTTTCTTACTTCTTTCTTACTTCTTTCTTACTTATTTCTTACTTCTTTCTTTCTTCTTTCTTCTTTCTTTCTTACTTCTTTCTTACTTCTTTCTTACTTCTTACTTCTTTCTTACTTCTTTCTTTCTTCTTTCTTACTTCTTTCTTACTTCTTTCTTACTTCTTTCTTTCTTTTTTCTTACTTCTTTCTTCATTCCTTCTTACTTCTTTCTTACTTCTTTCTTACTTCTTTCTTACTTCTTTCTTACTTCTTTCTTTCTTCTTTCTTCTTTCTTTCTTACTTCTTTCTTACTTCTTTCTTACTGTTTTCTTACTTCTTTCTTTCTTCTTTCTTACTTCTTTCATACTTCTTTCTTACTTCTTTCTTACTTCTTTCTTCTTTCTTTCTTACTTCTTTCTTACTTCTTTCTTACTTATTTCTTACTTCTTTCTAAGTTCTTTCTTTCTTACTTCTTTCTTACTTCTTTCATACTTCTTTCTTTCTACTTTCTTACTTCTTTCTTACTTCTTTCTTCATTCCTTCTTACTTCTTTCTTACTTCTTTCTTTCTTCTTTCCTACTTTTTTCTTACTTCTTTCTTACTTCTTTCTTACTTCTTTCTTCATTCCTTTTTACTTATTTCTTACTTCTTTCTTACTTCTTTCTTACTTCTTTCTTACTTCCTTCTTACTTCTTTCTTCTTTCTTTCTTACTTCTTTCTTACTTCTTTCTTACTTCTTTCTTCTTTCTTTCTTACTTCTTTCTTACTTCTTTCTTACTTCTTTCTTACTTCTTTCTTACTTCTTTCTTCATTCCTTTTTACTTATTTCCTACTTCTTTCTTACTTCTTTCTTACTTCTTTCTTACTTCTTTCTTTCTTCTTTCTTCTTTCTTTCTTACATCTTTCTTACTTCTTTCTTACTTCTTTCTTACTTCTTTCTTTCTTCTTTCTTACTTCTCTCATACTTCTTTCTTCTTTCTTTCTTCTTTCTTAATTCTTTCTTACTTCTTTCTTACTTCTTTCTTCATTCCTACTTACTTCTTTCTTACTTCTTTCTTACTTCTTTCTTACTTCTTTCTTACTTCTTTCTTCATTCCTTCTTACTTCTTTCTTACTTCTTTCTTTCTTCTTTCTTACTTCTTTCTTACTTCTTTCTTACTTCTTTCTTACTTCTTTCTTACTTATTTCTTACTTCTTTCTAACTTCTTTCTTTCTTACTTCTTTCTTACTTCTTTCATACTTCTTTCTTTCTTCTTTCTTACTTCTTTCTTCATTCCTTCTTACTTCTTTCTTACTTCATTCTTACTTCTTTCTTACTTATTTCTTACTTCTTTCTAACTTCTTTCTTCATTCCTTCCTACTTCTTTCTTTCTTCTTTCTTACTTCTTTCTTACTTCTTTCTTCTTTCTTTCTTACTTCTTTCTTACTTCTTTCTTACTTCTTTCTTACTTCTTTCTTACTTCTTTCTTACTTCTTTCTTACTTCTTTCTTTCTTCTTTCTTACTTCTTTCTTACTTCTTTCTTACTTCTTTCTTACTTCTTTCTTCTTTATTTCTTACTTCTTTCTTACTTCTTTCTTACTTCTTTCTTACTTCTTTCTTACTTCTTTCTTCATTTCTTTTTACTTCTTTCTTACTTCTTTCTTACTTCTTTCTTACTTCTTTCTTCTTTCTTTCTTACTTCTTTCTTACTTCTTTCTTACTTCTTTCTTACTTCTTTCTTTCTTCTTTCTTACTTCTTTCTTACTTCTTTCTTACTTCTTCCTTTCTTCTTTCTTACTTCTTTCTTACTTCTTTCTTACTTCTTTCTTACTTCTTTCTTCTTTCTTTCTTACTTCTTTCTTACTTCTTTCTTACTTCTTTCTTTCTTCTTTTTTACTTCTTTCTTACTTCTTTCTTACTTCTTTCTTTCTTCTTTCTTACTTCTTTCTTACTTCTTTGTTACTTCTTTCTTACTTCTTTCTTACTTCTTTCTTTCTTCTTTCTTCTTTCTTTCTTACTTATTTCTTACTTCTTTCTTACTTCTTTCTTACTTCTTTCTTACTTCTTTCTTCATTCCTTCTTACTTCCTTCTTACTTCTTTCTTACTTCTTTCTTACTTCTTTCTTACTTCTTTCTTACTTCTTTCTTACTTCTTTCTTTCTTCTTTCTTCTTTCATTCTTACTTCTTTCTTACTTCCTTCTTACTTCTTTCTTACTTCTTTCTTTCTTCTTTCTTACTTCTTTCATACTTCTTTCTTACTTCTTTCTTCTTTCTTTCTTACTTCTTTCTTACATCTTTCTTACTTATTTCTTACTTCTTTCTAAGTTCTTTCTTTCTTACTTCTTTCTTACTTCTTTCATACTTCTTTCTTTCTTCTTTCTTACTTCTTTCTTACTTCTTTCTTCATTCCTTCTTACTTCTTTCTTACTTCTTTCTTTCTTCTTTCCTACTTCTTTCTTACTTCTTTCTTACTTCTTTCTTACTTCTTTCTTCATTCCTTTTTACTTATTTCTTACTTCTTTCTTACTTCTTTCTTACTTCTTTCTTACTTCTTTCTTTCTTCTTTCTTCTTTCTTTCTTACTTCTTTCTTACTTCTTTCTTACTTCTTTCTTCTTTCTATCTTTCTTCTTTCTTACTTCTTTCTTACTTCTTTCTTACTTCTTTCTTACTTCTTTCTTCTTTCTTTCTTACTTCTTTCTTACTTCTTTCTTACTTCTTTCTTACTTCTTTCTTACTTCTTTCTTCATTCCTTTTTACTTATTTCTTACTTCTTTCTTACTTCTTTCTTACTTCTTACTTCTTTCTTCTTTCTTCTTTCTTTCTTACATCTTTCTTACTTCTTTCTTACTTCTTTCTTACTTCTTTCTTTCTTCTTTCTTACTTCTTTCGTACTTCTTTCTTACTTCTTTCTTTCTTCTTTCTTACTTCTTTCTTACTTCTTTCTTACTTCTTTCTTACTTCTTTCTTACTTCTTTCTTACTTCTTTCTTACTTCTTTCTTCTTTCTTTCTTACTTCTTTCTTACTTCTTTCTTACTTCTTTCTTACTTCTTTCTTACTTCTTTCTTATTTCTTTCTTCATTCCTTCTTACTTCTTTCTTACTTCTTTCTTACTTCTTTCTTACTTCTTTCTTTCTTCTTTCTTCTTTCTTTCTAACTTCTTTCTTACTTCTTTCTTACTTCTTTCTTACTTCTTTCTTACTTCTTTCTTTCTTACTTCTTTCTTCTTTCATACTTCTTTCTTTCTTCTTTCTTACTTCTTTCTTCATTCCTTCTTACTTCTCTCTTACTTCTTTCTTACTTCTTTCTTACTTATTTTTTACTTCTTTCTAACTTCTTTCTTCATTCCCTCTTACTTCTTTCTTTCTTCTTTCTTACTTCTTTCTTACTTCTTTCTTACTTCTTTCTTACTTCTTTCTTACTTCTTTCTTACTTCTTTCTTTCTTCTTTCTTACTTCTTTCTTACTTCTTTCTTACTTCTTTCTTCATTCCTTCTTACTTCTTTCTTACTTCTTTCTATCTTCTTTCTTACTTCTTTCATACTTCTTTCTTACTTCTTTCTTACTTCTTTCTTCTTTCTTTCTTACTTCTTTCTTACTTCTTTCTTACTTCTTTCTTACTTCTTTCTTACTTCTTTCTTACTTCTTTCTTACTTCTTTCTTCATTCCTTTTTACTTATTTCTTACTTCTTTCTTACTTCTTTCTTACTTCTTTCTTACTTCTTTCTTACTTATTTCTAACTTCTTTCTTCATTCCCTCTTACTTCTTTCTTACTTCTTTCTTACTTCTTTCTTACTTCTTTCTTCTTTCTTTCTTACTTCTTTCTTACTTCTTTCTTACTTCTTTCTTACTTCTTTGTTACTTCTTTCTTTATTCTTTCTTACTTCTTTCTTACTTCTTTCTTACTTCTTTCTTACTTCTTTCTTCATTCCTTCTTACTTCTTTCTTACTTCTTTCTTCATTCCTTCTTACTTCTTTCTTACTTCTTTCTTACTTCTTTCTTACTTCTTTGTTACTTCTTTCTTTATTCTTTCTTACTTCTTTCTTACTTCTTTCTTGCTTCTTTCTTTCTTCTTTCTTACTTCTTTCTTCATTCCTTCTTACTTCTTTCTTACTTCATTCTTACTTCTTTCTTACTTATTTCTTACTTCTTTCTAACTTCTTTCTTCATTCCTTCTTACTTCTTTCTTTCTTCTTTCTTACTTCTTTCTTACTTCTTTCTTCTTTCTTTCTTACTTCTTTCTTACTTCTTTCTTACTTCTTTCTTACTTCTTTCTTTCTTCTTTCTTACTTCTTTCTTACTTCTTTCTTACTTCTTTCTTACTTCTTTCTTCTTTCTTTCTTACTTCTTTCTTACTTCTTTCTTACTTCTTTCTTACTTCTTTCTTACTTCTTTCTTCATTCCTTTTTACTTCTTTCTTACTTCTTTCTTACTTCTTTCTTACTTCTTTCTTACTTCTTTCTTTCTTCTTTCTTCTTTCTTTCTTACTTCTTTCTTACTTCTTTCTTACTTCTTTCTTACTTCTTTCTTTCTTCTTTCTTACTTCTTTCTTACTTCTTTCTTACTTCTTTCTTTCTTCTTTCTTACTTTTTTCTTACTTCTTTCTTACTTCTTTCTTACTTCTTTCTTCTTTCTTTCTTACTTCTTTCTTACTTCTTTCTTACTTCTTTCTTTCTTCTTTTTACTTCTTTCTTACTTCTTTCTTACTTCTTTCTTTCTTCTTTCTTACTTCTTTCTTACTTCTTTCTTACTTCTTTCTTACTTCTTTCTTACTTCTTTCTTTCTTCTTTCTTCTTTCTTTCTTACTTATTTCTTACTTCTTTCTTACTTCTTTCTTACTTCTTTCTTACTTCTTTCTTCATTCCTTCTTACTTCCTTCTTACTTCTTTCTTACTTCTTTCTTACTTCTTTCTTACTTCTTTCTTACTTCTTTCTTACTTCTTTCTTTCTTCTTTCTTCTTTCATTCTTACTTCTTTCTTACTTCCTTCTTACTTCTTTCTTACTTCTTTCTTTCTTCTTTCTTACTTCTTTCATACTTCTTTCTTACTTCTTTCTTCTTTCTTTCTTACTTCTTTCTTACATCTTTCTTACTTCTTTCTTACTTCTTTCTTACTTCTTTCATACTTCTTTCTTTCTTCTTTCTTATCTTTCTTACTTCTTTCTTCATTCCTTCTTACTTCTTTCTTACTTCTTTCTTCTTCTTTCCTACTTCTTTCTACTTCTTTCTTACTTCTTTCTTACTTCTTTCTTCATTCCTTTTTACTTATTTCTTACTTCTTTCTTACTTCTTCTTACTTCTTTCTTACTTCTTTCTTTCTTCTTTCTTCTTTCTTTCTTACTTCTTTCTTACTTCTTTCTTACTTCTTTCTTACTTCTTTCTTACTTCTTCTAATCTTTCTTCTTTCTACTTCTTCTTACTTCTTTCTTACTTCTTTCTTACTTCTTTCTTCTTTCTTTCTTACTTCTTTCTTACTTCTTTCTTCTTCTCTTTCTTACTTCTTTCTTACTTCTTTCTTCATTCCTTTTTACTTATTCTACTTCTTCTTACTTCTTCTTACTTCTTACTTCTTTCTTCTTTCTTCTTTCTTTCTTACATCTTTCTTACTTCTTTCTTACTTCTTTCTACTTCTTTCTTTCTTCTTTCTTACTTCTTTCGTACTTCTTTCTTACTTCTTTCTTTCTTCTTTCTTACTTCTTTCTTACTTCTTTCTTACTTCTTTCTTCATTCCTTCTTACTTCTTTCTTACTTCTTTCTTAATTCTTTCCTACTTCTTTCTTACTTCTTTCTTACTTCTTTCTTCATTCCTTCTTACTTCTTTCTTACTTCTTTCTTACTTCTTCTTAATTCTTTCTTACTTCTTTCTTACTTCTTTCTTACTTCTTTCTTTCTTCCTTCTTCTTTCTTTCTGACTTCTTTCTTACTTCTTTCTTACTTCTTTCTTACGTCTTTGTTCTTTCTTTCTTTCTTCTTACTTTCTTCTTTCATACTTCTTTCTTACTTCTTTCTTACTTCTTTCTTCTTTCTTTCTTACTTCTTTCTTACTTATTTCTTACTTCTTTCTAACTTCTTTCTTTCTTACTTCTTTCTTACTTCTTTCATACTTCTTTCTTTCTTTCTTTCTTGCTTCTTTCTTCATTCCTTCTTACTTCTTTCTTACTTCATTCTTACATCTTTCTTACTTATTTCTTACTTCTTTCTAACTTCTCTCTTCATTCCTTCTTACTTCTTTCTTCTTCTTTCTTACTTCTTTCTTACTTCTTTCTTACTTCTTTCTTACTTCTTTCTTACTTCTTTCTTCTTTCTTTCTTACTTCTTTCTTACTTCTTTCTTACTTCTTTCTTACTTCTTTCTTACTTCTCTCTTCATTCCTTTTTACTTCTTTCTTACTTCTTTCTTACTTCTTTCTTACTTTCTTCTTTCTTTCTTCTTTTTTCTTCTTCTTCTTCTTTCTTTCTTACTTCTTTCTTACTTCTTTCTTACTTCTTTCTTACTTCTTTCTTTTCTTCTTTCTTACTTCTTTCTTACTTCTTTCTTACTTCTTTCTCTTTCTTACTTCTTTCTTACTTCTTTCTTACTTCTTTCTTTCTTCTTTCTTTCTTCTTTCTTTCTTCTTCTTCTACTTCTTTCTTACTTCTTTCTTACTTCTTTCTTACTTCTTTCTTACTTCTTTCTTACTCTTTCTTACTTCTTCTTCTTCTACTTCTTTCTTACTTCTTTCTTACTTCTTTCTTACTTCTTTCTTACTTCTTCTTCTTCTTTCTTCTAACTTCTTCTTACTTCTTTCTTACTTCTTTCTTACTTCTTTCTTTCTTACTTCTTTCTTACTTCTTTCATACTTCTTTATTTCTTCTTTCTTACTTCTTTCTTCATTCCTTCTTACTTCTCTCTTACTTCTTTCTTACTTCTTTCTTACTTTTTTTCTTACTTCTTTCTAACTTCTTTCTTCATTCCCTCTTACTTCTTTCTTTCTTCTTTCTTACTTCTTTCTTACTTCTTTCTTCTTTCTTTCTTACTTGTTTCTTACTTCTTTCTTACTTCTTTCTTCATTCCTTCTTACTTCTTTCTTACTTCTTTCTATCTTCTTTCTTACTTCTTTCATACTTCTTTCTTACTTCTTTCTTACTTCTTTCTTACTTCTTTCTTACTTCTTTCTTACTTCTTTCTTACTTCTTTCTTCTTTCTTTCTTACTTCTTTCTTACTTCCTTCTTACTTCTTTCTCACTTCTTTCTTACTTCTTTCTTCATTCCTTTTTACTTATTTCTTACTTCTTTCTTACTTCTTTCTTACTTCTTTCTTACTTCTTTCTTACTTCTTTCTTCATTCCTTCTTACTTCTTTCTTACTTCTTTCTATCTTCTTTCTTCCTTCTTTCATACTTCTTTCTTACTTCTTTCTTACTTCTTTCTTACTTCTTTCTTACTTCTTTCTTACTTCTTTCTTACTTCTTTCTTACTTCTTTCTTTCTTCTTTCTTACTTCTTTCTTACTTCTTTCTTCTTTCTTTCTTACTTCTTTCTTACTTCTTTCTTACTTCTTTCTTACTTCTTTCTTACTTCTTTCTTCATTCCTTCTTACTTCTTTCTTACTTCTTTCTTTCTTCTTTCTTACTTCTTTCATACTTCTTTCTTACTTCTTTCTTTCTTCTTTCTTCTTTCTTACTTATTTCTTACTTCTTTCTTCATTCCTTCTTACTTCTTTCTTACTTCTTTCTTACTTCTTTCTTACTTCTTTCTTACTTCTTTCTTACTTCTTTCTTACTTCTTTCTTTATTCCTTCTTACTTCTTTCTTACTTCTTTCTTACTTCTTTCTTACTTCTTTCTTACTTCTTTCTTACTTCTTTCTTACTTCTTTCTTACTTCTTTGTTCTTTCTTTCTTTCTTCTTACTTTCTTCTTTCATACTTCTTTCTTACTTCTTTCTTACTTCTTTCTTCTTTCTTTCTTACTTCTTTCTTACTATTTCTTACTTCTTTCTTACTTCTTTCTAACTCCTTTCTTTCTTACTTCTTTCTTACTTCTTTCATACTTCTTTCTTTCTTCTTTCTTACTTCTTTCTTCATTCCTTCTTACTTCTTTCTTCTTTCTTACTTCTTTCTTACTTCTTTCTTCTTCTTTCTTTCTTACTTCTTTCTTAATTCTTTCTTTCTTCTTTCTTCTTCATTCTACTTCTTTCTTACTTCTTTCTTACTTCTTTCTTACTTCTTTCTTTCTCTTTCTTACTTCTTTCTTACTTCTTTCTTACTTCTTTCTTTCTTCTTTCTTACTTCTTCTTACTTCTATCTTACTTCTTTCTTACTTCTTTCTTCTTTCTTTCTTACTTCTTTCTTACTTCTTTCTTACTTCTTTCTTACTTCTTTCTTACTTCTTCTTACTTCTTTCTTCATTCCTTCTTATTTCTTTCTTACTTCTTTCTTACTTCTTTCTTACTTCTTTCTTTCTTCTTTCTTCTTTCTTTCTAACTTCTTTCTTACTTCTTTCTTACTTCTTTCTTTCTTACTTCTTTCTTACTTCTTTCATACTTCTTTCTTTCTTCTTTCTTACTTCTTTCTTCATTCCTTCTTACTTCTTCTTACTTCTTTCTTTCTTCTTTCTTACTTCTTTCTTCTTTCTTCCTTACTTCTTTCTTACTTCTTTCTTACTTCTTTCTTACTTCTTTCTTACTTCTTTCTTACTTCTTTCTTACTTCTTTCTTCATTCCTTCTTACTTCTTTCTTACTTCTTCTTCTTACTTCTTCTTACTTCTTTCTTTCTTCTTTCTTCTTCTTCTACTTCTTCTTACTTCTTTCTTACTTCTTCTTTCTTACTTCTTTCTTACTTCTTTCATACTTCTTTCTTTCTTCTTTCTTACTTCTTTCTTCATTCCTTCTTACTTCTTTCTTACTCTTCTTTTCTTTCTTCTTTTCTTCTTCTTTCTTACTTCTTTCTTACTTCTTTCTTACTTCTTTCTTACTTCTTTCTTACTTCTTTCTTACTTCTTTCTTCATTCCTTTTTACTTCTTTCTTACTTCTTTCTTACTTCTTTCTTACTTCTTTCTTACTTCTTTCTTCTTTCTCTCTTACTTCTTTCTTACTTCTTTCTTACTTATTTCTTACTTCTTTCTAACTTCTTTCTTCATTCCCTCTTACTTCTTTCTTACTTCTTTCTTACTTCTTTCTTACTTCTTTCTTCTTTCTTTCTTACTTCTTTCTTACTTCTTTCTTACTTCTTTCTTACTTCTTTCTTACTTTCTTTCTTACTTCTTTCTTACATTCTTTCTTACTTCTTTCTTACTTCTTTCTTCTTTCTTCATTCCTTCTTACTTCTTTCTTACTTCTTTCTATCTTCTTTCTTACTTCTTTCATACTTCTTTCTTACTTCTTTCTTACTTCTTTCTTCTTTCTTACTTCTTTCTTCATTCCTTCTTACTTCTTTCTTACTTCTTTCTTACTTCTTTCTTACTTCTTTCTTTCTTCTTTCTTCTTTCTTTCTTACTTCTTTCTTACTTCTTTCTTACTTCTTTCTTCTTCTTTCTTACTTCTTTCTTCATTCCTTCTTACTTCTTTCTTACTTCATTCTTACTTCTTTCTTACTTATTTCTTACTTCTTTCTAACTTCTTTCTTCATTCCTTCTTACTTCTTTCTTTCTTCTTTCTTACTTCTTCTTACTTCTTTCTTCTTTCTTTTTACTTCTTTCTTACTTCTTTCTTACTTCTTTCTTACTTCTTTCTTTCTTCTTTCTTACTTCTTTCTTACTTCTTTCTTACTTCTTTCTTACTTCTTTCTTCTTTCTTTCTTACTTCTTTCTTACTTCTTTCTTACTTCTTTCTTACTTCTTTCTTACTTCTTTCTTCATTCCTTTTACTTCTTTCTTACTTCTTTCTTACTTCTTTCTTACTTCTTTCTTACTTATTTCTTTCTTCTTTCTTCTTTCTTTCTTACTTCTTTCTTACTTCTTTCTTACTTCTTTCTTACTTCTTTCTTTCTTCTTTCTTACTTCTTTCTTACTTCTTTCTTACTTCTTTCTTTCTTCTTCTTACTTCTTTCTTACTTCTTTCTTACTTCTTTCTTACTTCTTTCTTCTTTCTTTCTTACTTCTTTCTTACTTCTTTCTTACTTCTTCTTTCTTCTTTTTTACTTCTTTCTTACTTCTTTCTTACTTCTTTCTTTCTTCTTTCTTACTTCTTTCTTACTTCTTTGTTACTTCCTTTCTTACTTCTTTCTTACTTCTTTCTTTCTTCTTTCTCTTCTTTCTCTTTCTTTCTTCTTCTTTCTTACTTTCTTACTTCTTCTTACTTCTTTCTTACTTCTTTCTACTTCTTTCTTCATTCCTTCTTACTTCCTTCTTACTTCTTTCTTACTTCTTTCTTACTTCTTTCTTACTTCTTTCTTACTTCTTTCTTACTTCTTTCTTTCTTCTTTCTTCTTTCATTCTTACTTCTTTCTTACTTCCTTCTTACTTCTTTCTTACTTCTTTCTTTCTTCTTCTTACTTCTTTCATACTTCTTTCTTACTTCTTTCTTCTTTCTTTCTTACTTCTTTCTTACATCTTTCTTACTTATTTCTTACTTCTTTCTAAGTTCTTTCTTTCTTACTTCTTTCTTACTTCTTTCATACTTCTTTCTTTCTTCTTTCTTACTTCTTTCTTACTTCTTTCTTCATTCCTTCTTACTTATTTCTTACTTCTTTCTTACTTCTTTCTTACTTCTTTCTTACTTCTTTCTTCTTTCTTCTTTCTTTCTTACTTCTTTCTTACTTCTTTCTTACTTTTCTTTCTTCTTTCTATCTTTCTTCTTTCTTACTTCTTCTTACTTCTTTCTTACTTCTTTCTTACTTCTTTCTTCTTTCTTTCTTACTTCTTTCTTACTTCTTTCTTACTTCTTTCTTACTTCTTTCTTACTTCTTTCTTCATTCCTTTTACTTATTCTTACTTCTTTCTTACTTCTTTCTTACTTCTTACTTCTTTCTTCTTTCTTCTTTCTTCTTACATCTTTCTTACTTCTTTCTTACTTCTTTCTTACTTCTTTCTTTCTTCTTTCTTACTTCTTTCGTACTTCTTTCTTACTTCTTTCTTTCTTCTTTCTTACTTCTTTCTTACTTCTTTCTTACTTCTTTCTTCATTCCTTCTTACTTCTTTCTTACTTCTTTCTTACTTCTTTGTTACTTCTTCTTACTTCTTTCTTACTTCTTTCTTCATTCCTTCTTACTTCTTTCTTACTTCTTTTCTTACTTCTTTCTTACTTCTTTCTTACTTCTTTCTTACTTCTTTCTTACTTCTTTCTTTCTTCCTTCTTCTTTCTTTCTGACTTCTTTCTTACTTCTTTCTTACTTCTTTCTTACTTCTTTGTTCTTTCTTTCTTTCTTCTTACTTTCTTCTTTCATACTTCTTTCTTACTTCTTTCTTACTTCTTTCTTCTTTCTTTCTTACTTCTTTCTTACTTCTTTCTTACTTATTTCTTACTTCTTTCTAACTTCTTTCTTTCTTACTTCTTTCTTACTTCTTTCATACTTCTTTCTTTCTTCTTTCTTGCTTCTTTCTTCATTCCTTCTTACTTCTTTCTTACTTCATTCTTACTTCTTTCTTACTTATTTCTTACTTCTTCTAACTTCTCTCTTCATTCCTTCTTACTTCTTTCTTTCTTCTTTCTTACTTCTTTCTTACTTCTTTCTTACTTCTTTCTTACTTCTTTCTTACTTCTTTCTTCTTTCTTTCTTACTTCTTTCTTACTTCTTTCTTACTTCTTTCTTACTTCTTTCTTACTTCTTTCTTCATTCCTTTTTACTTCTTTCTTACTTCTTTCTTACTTCTTTCTTACTTCTTTCTTCTTTCTTTCTTCTTTCTTCTTTCTTTCTTACTTCTTTCTTACTTCTTTCTTAATTCTTTCTTACTTCTTTCTTTCTTCTTTCTTACTTCTTTCTTACTTTCTTTCTTACTTCTTTCTTTCTTCTTTCTTACTTCTTTCTTACTTCTTTCTTACTTCTTTCTTTCTTCTTTCTTCTTTCTTTCTTACTTCTTTCTTACTTCTTTCTTACTTCTTTCTTACTTCTTTCTTACTTCTTTCTTACTTCTTTCTTACTTCTTCTTCATTCCTTCTTACTTCTTTCTTACTTCTTTCTTACTTCTTTCTTACTTCTTTCTTTCTTCTTTCTTTCTTCTTCTTTCTAACTTCCTTCTTACTTCTTTCTTACTTCTTTCTTACTTCTTTCTTTCTTACTTCTTTCTTACTTCTTTCATACTTCTTTATTTCTTCTTTCTTACTTCTTTCTTCATTCCTTCTTACTTCTCTCTTACTTCTTTCTTACTTCTTTCTTACTTTTTTCTTACTTCTTTCTAACTTCTTTCTTCATTCCCTCTTACTTCTTTCTTTCTTCTTTCTTACTTCTTTCTTACTTCTTCTTCTTTCTTCTTACTTGTTCTTACTTCTTTCTTACTTCTTTCTTCATTCCTTCTTACTTCTTTCTTACTTCTTTCTATCTT